>NW_011180798.1:0-307 GCF_000146605.3 Meleagris gallopavo
CAAGAAAGACAGGGAGCTGCTGGAGAGGGTCCAGAGGAGCCACAGAGATGAGCAGGGGGCTGCAGCACCTCCACTATGAAGACAGGCTGAGGGAGCTGGGTTTGTTCAGCATGGGGTGACCTCACTGCAGCCTTCAGTACCTAAAGGGAGCCTACAGACAGGAGGGGAGTCAGCTCTTGGAAAGGGGAGATAACTGCAGGACAAGGGGAAATGGTTTGAAGTTGAGGGAGGGGAGATTGAGGTTGGATGTCAGGGGGAAGTTCTTTAAAGAGAGAGTGGTGAGGTGCTGGAACAGCTGCCCAGAGAG
>NW_011180799.1:0-499 GCF_000146605.3 Meleagris gallopavo
AAGATGAAAGGGAGATCATACGTAGCAAGGGGCAGGTTGATACCAGTGGACAAACGAGTAATGGGAGTTGATGGCTGAAGGATAAAGTGAGGCTAATGCTCCTAAGGGACAAGCACATTTGTATTTGCTTCAACCAAGGCTGGCTGGGCTTAGTGGATGGGACGTGACGGGAGCACAGCCTGAACCAGGACTTGACTCAGGAGCTCAACTAAGCGCTGGCACGTGTTCTTTAGTCCCCCAGGTCCTCCAGAGCTGCGCTGAGTTCGTTGAGCAGCACGGCGTGGTGCAGGGGATATACCGCCTGTCCGGTGTTGCGTCCAACGTCCAGAGACTCCGGTAAGAGCGCTGCGACTGACGCAGCTGTCAGCAGGGGCACGTGCCCTGTTGCGGGGCGTTCAGAGGCCTGCAGGAAATGCCTTAGCAAAAAGAAAAGGTCCCTTTGGAACATCCATCCAGCATGGCTCACGTGCTGCTGCTGACCGAGTGTTTGTTTTCTCCT
>NW_011180800.1:0-337 GCF_000146605.3 Meleagris gallopavo
TTTTTTTCTCCTCAGCAGGGACTTGACCTGACTGCCTCGACTTGTGAAATACCATGGAGAGTGGCTCGGTGACTGCAGCGGTGAATTCCCTCGGAACTCTGGGACTCATCTCGTCAGGACCCAAAGACTCGTGGATGTTTGGGTCCTCAGGTGGTCCGGAACCTGATCTCCCATGGCAGTGTGGGATGGGAAGCGGTCTGTGGGACTGAGGAAGCAATGGCAGTCCCCACTCACCAAAGCAAAGATGAGGGCTGTGCATAATGAGCAGTTATCAGACAAGATGGAAGCCAAAATGGTGTTGGGTACCTGAGCCTTCTCTGGTGGTAAGCAACATTGT
>NW_011180801.1:0-482 GCF_000146605.3 Meleagris gallopavo
GTACTGATGTGTTGTATTGCATACTAAGCAGGGTGTTGGGGTTCTTGGAGGGACGCCCTCTCTTGTGCATCAGTGCAGGTGAGCTGCCACGTCCACGCTTCTCTTGAAGCGCTGTGCTCAGCGTTTCCTTCTGGCCTTGTCCAACTGTTTTGTTCCTGGAGTAGTGCCAAGGACAAACCTAAATACACACGCTGCTACTCAGCATTTTAGCATGCCAAAGTGCCCAGGAGCTATTAATCTGTCTAATGAGGGAATAGTTGTGGGGTGACCAAAGATGCTGAGCATACAGGCCCGGTACGAAGCCTTTATTTTCTTGGAAGGTAGTGTTAGGCTCTACTCTACTCAGCAAGACCAGCACTCTGTTTCTGAACTGACATACGCGTTCAGTGTGGTGTTCTGGCTTGGTTTGCTCAGGGTGGAGCTCCTCTGGCCATGAGATGCTGCTGGTGTCTTGGCAGAGCACAGCCTGTGGTTGAACAGCA
>NW_011180802.1:0-466 GCF_000146605.3 Meleagris gallopavo
AGCTGGCGTTGGATCAGGGGGCCATACAGGGCTGCGGCGATGCTGATGAGGCGCTGCACGAGGGGCACCATGTTGCTGTTGGTCATCGCCTCCAGCTCCTGTACCAAGGCTGCCTGGTCGAGCCCGTGCTCACAGATGAGGTTCACAGTGGCCCACAGTCCCAATTGCACCTCCCACCAGTTGTCGCCGGACATTGCCCGGAACTCTTCCTGCAGGCAGAGGAGCAGGGGTGCGAGGTCTTCCGGATGTTGTTTGAAAAATGCAGCCCAGACCTCGGCGGGGAAGCTGTGCTCAGGTGGAACGAGCACCGTCTCTGCAGGCCCCTGCTCGTCCTGCAGGCCATCATCTGAGTGTCCCGTGGGCTGCGGGAGGGAACACTCAAGATAATCGTCATCCGCCCTCATGGAGTAGCGGATGCTGAATATTTTGTGCCCACATACGGCACAACTGGGCTGCTTCTTGGCCC
>NW_011180803.1:0-368 GCF_000146605.3 Meleagris gallopavo
GTGCCGGGCTCTGGAATGGGTAAACGCTGGCGGGTGTGCATCGCCCTTACCTGCTGGGCAGACAATGACCAGTCAGCAAAGTGAGGTTCCGGGGCATGCCGGGAAATGCACATTCCACTTCCTTGCTGTTTCCACCGAGACCAACACATCTCTCCGTGCAGTTGTTACGGCACTTGGGAGCACCGCAGCTCTGCTGCCACCTGTTGGACACAATACAGTCATGAAGGCACTGCCCTGCATCCGTGCCTCTTGCACAAACCTGTGCTCCTTGCTCGGGAGCACATGGCTGCACTCTGTGCACGATGTTGCTTACCACCAGAGAAGGCTCAGCTACCCAACACCGTTTTGCTTCCATCTTGTCTGATAAC
>NW_011180804.1:0-405 GCF_000146605.3 Meleagris gallopavo
TGTTAAGTCACTGTTACATCTACTACAGCATATCTATGCTCATCAAAAATGCATTCCTGCCTCCCCCTTAGGAGTGTATATTGTAGCTGTATCTATCTGTTGGAGGTTGGTGGAGTCTGCATGATAGCAACTAGGGACACTAACTGTGATAAGATTCATGGAGTGAACGCCACTCCCAAATTCTTACGCGAACGGGCTCATGACACTGAGAGCCCATTATAACTGAGAACCAAGGGACCATCAGGAGCCATCGAAGGATGAGAGGGGGAAAAGGTATTATCTGCAAAATGCCAAGGTTGGAAGTTACATATGAAGCAAGGGAGAACGTAAATAAATGGAACAGGGAGCAGAAACTAAAGCAAATATACATATATATATATATTTTAAATAAGCTACAGAAATTGA
>NW_011180805.1:0-374 GCF_000146605.3 Meleagris gallopavo
CGTCTTCCTTCCCCATCTCCCCACATGACCAGCATTCGTAATAAACTGGACCGGCCAACATCTGCCCTTCGTGTATCAATCTCGCCGTCAGGTGCACATAGAGGAGAACCTCCTCTGGCTCTGATAATAGGGACCAGACAGTGCCATCTCCTTGAAGAAAAGCAGAGGGACGATGGCGACTCTCCCAAGGCCCCTTGGCTCTGGCAGATGGGGTGGCCACATTCCTTGGGAGCCCTGGGGACCCCGAGTTCCTCATTTTCCAATGCGGTGCTCTCTTCCGGGTCACACAGAGCACACCAAAGCCCACGATTTTGCAGCATGCAAAAGGTGCAGCTCAGTGGGAGGCCAGAGAAGAGACTTCTTCCTTCCAGGCT
>NW_011180806.1:0-398 GCF_000146605.3 Meleagris gallopavo
TCTTTCCCCACAATTGTCCACTTTTCTCCCCACGTACTTGTCATTTTCTCCCAGAAATACCACATTTCACTTGGAAATTGGGCCTGTGCTTCCAAAAAGATGGTATTTTCTCCCAGGCATACCTGTTTTCTTCAAACTACCGCACGTTTTCTCCCAAAAAGACTAGATGACAAGACCAAATTGGACACTTGCAACCAAGAGTAGGACATCTTCTCCCACTAATACCACTTGTCTCCCAAGGATAGGACATTTTCCCTAAATGCTATGGCAAGTTCTGCTAAGAAATACTCCTTTCCTTCCCTAAATGGGGACATATGCACCCACAAAAGGACCACGACTTCCGAGAAATTCCTCCCAGGTTCCTCCCAGGTTACACTCCCATTACATTCCTCATCATG
>NW_011180807.1:0-468 GCF_000146605.3 Meleagris gallopavo
GAGCAGTTCTCAGACAAGATGGAAGCCAAATGGTGTTGGGTACCTGAGCCTTCTCTGGTGGTAAGCAACATGGTGCACAGAGTGCAGCCATGTGCTCCGAGCAAGGAGCACAGGTTTGTGCAAGAGGCCCGGATGCAGGGCAGTGCCTTCATGACTGTATTGTGTCCAACAGGTGGCAGCAGAGCTGCGGTGCTCCCAAGTGCCGTAACAACTGCACGGAGAGATGTGTTGGTCTTGGTGGAAACAGCAAGGAAGTGGAATGTGCATTTCCCGGCATGCCCCGGAATCTCACTTTGCTGACTGGTCATTGTCTGCCCAGCAGGTAAGGGCGATGCACACCCGCCAGCGTTTACCCATTCCAGAGCCCGGCACAATAGGGTTCCCCCAGAGCTCTGAATTGCGCTTCATGGTGCCCAGAAGGCTGCCTATCCTCTTTGTTCTGTGTCTTGCTTGTCTCTGGTCTTGCAC
>NW_011180808.1:0-487 GCF_000146605.3 Meleagris gallopavo
TTCCCCACGCACAGCTCTCGGGTTGCGCTGGTGCTTTTGTGAGGGCTGGAGAGGGGCCAGCCCTGTGAACTGGGGGCTCCCGGCAGCCCCATCCCACCCCTCCACGTGCTGCGTTCACGTGCCCTGAACGGTGACTGCCTGGGGTTGGGGAATGGGCTCTTGTCGGGTTGGGGAAACATCCCGTGCAGACCCTACCCTGAGCCTGCAGTCTCACCTTGCCTTCCTCTTGTCCTCACTTGTTCCCTCCTCATTATCCACCGGCAAGGTGGCGTGGATCCAGCTGGGGAGGCGTGGCAGTTCAGGAAAGTGCTCTGGAATTGAGAAGGAGAGATCTGGTCAGAGGAGACTGGCTGTGGACCTGCTGCCCGGTGACACGCAGAGGTGCTGAGGCGTGTCCCAAAGCAGCCGAGAGGGCCGCTCTGCTCCCCTCGCAGATGCAGAGACCGCGGGCCCTCTGTGCCTCGTGCCCAGCTCCTCCTCTCTCTCT
>NW_011180809.1:0-513 GCF_000146605.3 Meleagris gallopavo
TTGTCATAAAGTTCATGTAAAGGAGGATAAAATACAGGTGTTCTGTACACAAAAGCAAAGAGGAAAGGCTGTGTTTCCCAATGAGAAGTACGATTCCAGAAAGGGACACCTACAGAGAACCCAGAGGGATACCGAGGCAAAGGGAACAATGACTGCTACAAAACCAGTGGTACAGAGAGAGAATTCACGCCAGGAGTGTCTCACAGCCCAGTGATAGATTCACAGCACTGGCTGCAAGCTTGTGTTTCGATTAAAAACGCTAATTCAAAACAACCTGGATTTCTGAGCTAACTGCACTTTTAGTAGGGGGGGATTCTAAACGGTGCTGCAAAAGAGGGGTGCAACAAGGGGCAGAGCAATGGGGGCTGTGCACAAAGGAAGCGATGCAAAGCCTCGTGCAAACCGGAGGGCTATGGGGGGTGGGCAGGGCTACTGGGGCCAAAGCAACTAGGGGGGGGGGCACAGGGTAGGGAAGCAGGAATGGGAACTGGTGGGGGAGGAGGAGGAAGGCAA
>NW_011180810.1:0-473 GCF_000146605.3 Meleagris gallopavo
ACTAACCTTCACAATCAAAGGTTTTATCACTGTGTCTGTCTTTCCTTGCAGCGGTGTCACAGCAACCCTGTTATCACACAGATTATGCGAATCTTCTGCCACACTGCTCACAGTGACATTCACTTTGCCTGCAAGAAGCACAAGAGTGCATCACTGAGCACTTGCAGCAGAGTTCTGTACATACAGGTGATGGGACCAGACAAAGGGGCAGGCAAATGTCACACCTCCTCCCACTAGCTACCATACATCCCTCTGCTTAACCTCACCCAGTCTAGTGGCTGTCACATTCCACGCAAAGATTTTTGCTTCGTTGGCACAGAGGCAGCTGGTGAACTGGCAGCCTGGACAGGCATCCACCTTTAGGTCTGGAGTCTCTATGAGGGTGGTGTGCACCTGAGTGTGTTGAGGCGTACAAACATACATTGTCACAGAATTAGCATCAGGCACTGATCAAAGGAACTAAATCATGAGTC
>NW_011180811.1:0-410 GCF_000146605.3 Meleagris gallopavo
TTGGTGCTGAGTCCAGGCTTCCTGAGGAGTCTTCCATCAACCGCTCTGGACTGCTGCCACCCATAGAGGAAGAAACGGGGTCTCCCAAGTTTCAGCCTCCAGAGACCAAAGACCCACCCCGCAGGAAGGGCTCACCCTAGCCATGCTGATGCGGGCAAGGGGTGCCCAGGACAGACAGAGCTCCACTGGAGGCTGCAAAACAGATGCGTGAATCCCATCTGCATCATATCCAATACTAAAACCAGGCTGCCCAGGGCCCCATCCAGCCTGGCCTCCAACACCTCCAGGGATGGACGGGGCATCCACAACCTCTCTGGGCAGCTGCTTCCAGCATCTCATCACTCTCCAAATCTGACATCCCATCTTCAAACTCAAAAACCATTCCCCTTGGCCTGACGTTAGCTACACTG
>NW_011180812.1:0-465 GCF_000146605.3 Meleagris gallopavo
CTGCACAACGTGATCCAGGGCCACAAGCATGCGTGCTTCGGCTGTGTGAGTGTGCTGCCCGACAGCTGTGGGGAGCACAGCTGAGGTGCAAGCAGAGGAAATCCACGTGCAGGGCTGCGGTGGGTGCTGGAGGTTGGGAGATGAGGGCTGGGGAGCAGATCCACCTCCAGCAATGATTCCTCTCACTGCCCTGCTACTGCGCTGTCACAGTACCCTGGGCAAATGCACCTGCTGCTTTGTGCCAGAGTCCCCATCTGCTAGCAGAGGAATAGCACTTGGTAAAATGCTGCCTAATGGGCTGCCACGTTTGACTTGACTGAACAAAGTGGTTGTTTCTAGAACATCTGCCTATGCCAGGGGGTGACTGAGGGTAGTTCTGAAGAAGACTCTCACTAGTGTGGAGTGTGAACAGAGAAAATACAAGTGTGTTTCTTTTCTAGTTCCAGCTTGTTGTGCCTGCTGGGA
>NW_011180813.1:0-482 GCF_000146605.3 Meleagris gallopavo
AGAGAGCAGGAAATTAACCTTTGGAGGGTGATTTGATTGCTGTTACCCCACACCAAGTAAGGAATATCCTTACTCAGAAGGCAGGAAGGTGGCTAACAGACTCCAGGATACTGAAATATGAAGCCATATTAATTGAAAAAGACAATTTAACTATAGTCATTGATTCTATCCTGAATCTTGCCTCCTTATCAAAGGGAACTGAAGATACAGTGAATGTGGAACATAATTGTTTAATCAATTATAAAACAAAGATAATGTCAGACTGACAAGATATACCCTTCGATTAAGAAGAAATACTGTTTATAGATGGCTCCTCTAGAGTGGTACAACGAAGACGACATAATGGCTATAAAATCATCAAAGGAACAGAAGGGAAAGTTGAGGAAATGGGAAGCTTGCCTAGTAATTAGGTCAGCTCAAACTTGTGAGTTATATGCATTAAATACAAGTGTTAAAACTAGTTACAGACTCAAGATATGCAT
>NW_011180814.1:0-551 GCF_000146605.3 Meleagris gallopavo
GAAAACAGTGCTACGTCTTTTATGCCCTATTGCCCGACGCTGATCTCTTCCTGCCCTGGTTCCTCCCTCACTGAGTACTGCAGGTTCACACTCTTTCTTCACTAATCACACAGATACCAAGTAAGCACAAATCTTTGCCGCCCAGACACAAATATCTTCATTGGTTAATTGCCTTCTAACTGTTGCTTTCTTAACAAGTGTTTGATCATAACTCTCTGATGACTGTTTTACAACCATAGCCTCTTAATTGTTTAATTACCCCCTTGTCAATTACCCCCCTTTACACTGGTCAATGTTCTGGTCATTTATTTGTCCTTGCATGAAGATCAGCTCGGAAGGAGGATGGAGGGGAGCATCCTGAAGCCTGCACGTGGCATCCTCACATTCCCACAGAGTGGGACAGCTCTGCTTTGTGTCAAGGCCCTGACTCCTTGAAAGTTTGTTAAATCTATTTCACGCTTGCCGCTCGAATGAACAACTTCACTGTATGTTTCCTAGTTCAGAACACTGTACCCACCTTGTTTAAAACATTTAGAATCTATTGCAGCTTT
>NW_011180815.1:0-511 GCF_000146605.3 Meleagris gallopavo
TTTATTTCGAGCCACAAGTCATTCTAGTGAGGTGATCAACTGCTACACATCTGCATTCAGAGAGGAAAAGAGTGGAAGGGAAAACCCTCTCCAATAAGGCATTTTTCTAGTTCGAGGAGAGACAGATGTAATGCTCTAAGGGAGCACGTGACAGAAAAGTGGGGAGTGATCCTTTCAGGACTGCGGAGAAAAAACCCCCACTCGCAGGTAGTGCAGGAGGCTGAATTCGCACTTGTCGGCATCGGAATCGCACTCCTTCGCTCTCACGCGTAGAAAGCGGCGTTCGCGCTGAACCGCTCCGGACACTTTGCCGTAGATGGCCGAGAAATCGCGTTTCTCCCCGAACGCCGCTTTCAGCCGTCAGCAGCGGTCTCGTGTTTCTCGCTTGCCGAGAACGGGCCACTTCAGCCCGCTGCTTTCCTCCGACGATTGAGCGGGCTCCTGTGCGCACTTCGGAAAGGAGCGGTTTGCACTTCGCCTTGGCTACATGCAGAATGCACTACGCCTACCT
>NW_011180816.1:0-433 GCF_000146605.3 Meleagris gallopavo
CCTGGGCAGCCTGTTCCAGTGCTCCGTCACCCTCACCGTGAAGAAGTTCTTACGCACATTCGTGCGAAACTTCCTGTGCTGCAGCTTATGTCCGTTTCCCCTCGTCCTGTCTCCACGTACCACTGAAAAGAGACTGGCCTCACCACTATGGCCGCCCCATCTCAGATATTTATAAACCTGGATCAGGTCCCCTCTCAGTCTTCTCAAGGCTAAACAGACTCAGTTCACTTACCATTTCTTCATAGGGGAGATGCTCCAGGCCCTTCACCATCTTTGTGGCCCTCCGCTCGACTCTTTCCAAGAGATCCCTGTCTTTTTGTCCTGGGGAGCCCAGAACTGGACACAGTACTCCAGATGAGGCCTTCCCAGGGCAGAGTAGAGGGGGAGGATCACCTCCCTCGACCTGCTGGACACGCTCTTTTAATGCGCCCCA
>NW_011180817.1:0-476 GCF_000146605.3 Meleagris gallopavo
GAACGGTTCAGCGCGAATGCCGCTTTCTACGCGTGAGAGCGAAGGAGTGCGATTCCGATGCCGACAAGTGCGAATTCAGCCTCCTGCACTACCTGCGAGTGGGGGTTTTTCTGCGCAGTCCTGAAAGGCTCTGTGCCCACTTTCTGAAACGCTCTCCCTGAGAGCACTACAGCTGTCGCTCCTCGAACTTGCAAATGCCTTATTGGAGAGGGTTTTCCCTTCCACTCTTTTCCTCTCTGAATGCAGATGTGTAGCAGTGGAAAACCTCACTAGCATGAATTGTGGCTCGAAATAAAGGCAGAGACATAGTATTCAGAGGTAGGCGTAGTGCATTCTGCATGTAGCCAAGGCGAAGTGCAAACCGCTCCTTTCCGATGGGCGCACAGGAGCCCGCTCACTCGTCGGAGAAAAGCAGCCGGCTGAAGTGGCCCGTTCTCGGCAAGCGAGAAACACGAGACCGCTGCTGACGGCTGAAA
>NW_011180818.1:0-356 GCF_000146605.3 Meleagris gallopavo
CATGAGCTTCCTGATGCATTTATGGATTGTGGACATTTATAAAGGTAAAACCTATATGAATACGCAGCGGGTGAAAAGAAGTTATACTAAAGTTGGTGAAGGATCAGACGCTCTGTATGCACGTATATGCACATATTTACGTCTCACTCTCCATACTTTGTAAGTGTGTGAAGGAAGTGACATGTTTCTTTCTGGCTCAGACTGTGACAGCGCCATAACAGAACTGTAACACTGTGAACTCTCGCCCTCTTTCTGTCTGGTTCACAGATGGACCTGTAGCTAACCGGAGACAGGAGACACAGCTGTAACAGCCTTGTGAGAGCATCAGAGCAAACACTGTACTGTCACACGCTTGT
>NW_011180819.1:0-511 GCF_000146605.3 Meleagris gallopavo
TCAGAGCAAGTAGCGATGATGGGCGGTGTGCTTCCATCAATGCACAGCTCTTAGGAAGCACGAATCGCTGCGCTTCAGATGACAGCCTTGCGCATAACAACAGTGACGGACACAAGGCGCTCAGTCCAAGTTCAAGCCCTCATTTCCCCCAGCTCTGCTGAAGATGCTGACCTGAGCCTGCCAGCCACCGCAGTCACCAGCCTGGACTGTGAGCCAGCACCTCTGCAGTGCAGCCCAGCCCAAGCACAGTCCGAGTGCCCCGACAGCAGCACATCCATGCAGGAGCAGGTCAGCATCAGCGAGGAGAAGCAGAGCCTGTTGGAAGGGGACTTAGAATCAGGCCTCCAGCCCCAGGCACTGGGCAGCAGCACTGAGAGCTCTGAGCCGCTCTCTCCGTGACCTTTCCATCCAGGGGAGGATGATTCCCATCTTTACCCGGACCTCTCCCGCCCTCCTGTCTTTTACATAATAATAAAAGCACACTCGTGCTCACTCAACGCCTCGACTGCCT
>NW_011180820.1:0-495 GCF_000146605.3 Meleagris gallopavo
GAAATCGCGTTTCTCCCCAAACTCCGCTTTCAGCCGTCAGCAGCGGTCTCGTGTTTCTCGCTTGCCGAGAACGGGCCACTTCAGCCGGCTGCTTTTCTCCGACGAGTGAGCGGGCTCCTGTGCGCGCATCGGAAAGGAGCGGTTTGCACTTCGCCTTGGCTACATGCAGAATGCACTACGCCTAGCTCTGAATACTATGTCTCTGCCTTTATTTCGAGCCACAATTCCTGCTAGTGAGGTTTTCCACTGCTACACATCTGCATTCAGACAGGAAAAGAGTGGAAGGGAAACAAGCTCTAATAAGGCATTTGCAAGTTCGAGGAGCGACAGCTGTAGTGCTCTCAGGGAGAGCGTTTCAGAAAGTGGGGAGAGATCCTTTCAGGACTGCGGCGAAAAAACCCCCACTCGCAGGTAGTGCAGGAGGCTGAATTCGCACTTGTCGGCATCGGAATCGCACTCCTTCGCTCTCACGCGTAGAAAGCGGCATTCGCGCTG
>NW_011180821.1:0-516 GCF_000146605.3 Meleagris gallopavo
GCGGAGGGCCACAAAGATGTTGAAGGGCCTGGAGCATCTCCCCTATGAAGAAAGGCTAAGTAAACTGGGTCTGTTTAGCCTTGAGAAAAGAAGACTGAGAGGGGACCTGATCCAGGTTTATAAATATCTGAGGTGTGGCGGCCATAGTGGTGAGGCCAGTCTCTTTTCAGTGGTACGTGGAGACAGGACGAGGGGAAACGGACATAAGCTGCAGCATAGGAAGTTTCGCACGAATGTGCGTAAGAACTTCTTCACGGTGAGGGTGACGGAGCACTGGAACAGGCTGCCCAGGGAGGTTGTGGAGTCTCCTTCTCTGGAGATATTCAAGTCTCGCCAGGACGCCTACCTGTGCGACCTGGTGTAGGGAACCTGCTTTGGCAGGGGGGTTGGTCTCGATGATCTCTAGAGGTCCCTTCCAACCCCTACAATTCTGTGATTCTGTGATTCTGTGATTCTGTGGGATCAGGGAGGGGTGGAGCCTGGCTCTGCCCCACTCCACAGCCAAACTGCCCCCAG
>NW_011180822.1:0-471 GCF_000146605.3 Meleagris gallopavo
ACAATAAGGCTAGAGAATGAAGATGTAAAATTTCTTGTAGATGCAGGTGCAATGTGTTCAGTTATGCATACTTGTTATGCACACTGTGCATACTTGCACAGTTAAGCAATCAGACAACATCAATAATTGGAGCCACCAAAAAAGCTGGATTGCAACCATTCTTCCATCAGTTAAAATTGGAAAATGTATACATATCAATTTCTATATATCCATAATTGCCTGGTGCCATTAAAGGGGAGAGATATCATAAACAAACTTCAGGCCCAAATCATGTTTGGTAAAGGACAATTCATACTGCATGCTTCAGAAAATAAAACTGTGGAGACTCAAGTTCTTACATTACAGAGATCATTCCCTACTGATCAGACAGTACCAGAGGGCTTGGAAAATGCCGTAATACGAATCAAAGCATCAGAGATACCTAGACGACTGAGATGAGCCAAACCAGCAACAATAACTATCTAGCTGATG
>NW_011180823.1:0-450 GCF_000146605.3 Meleagris gallopavo
GTCATGCAGGCTGTTGTATTCTGCGCGCAGATGGCGACAGTATGGATCTCCCAGATCAAAATGAGGAGAAGGCTGGTGAAGCTGGAAGAGATGTGTTGCAGAGGGTGAATGGGGAAGGAAAGAGCAGCAAAGAGACAAAGATGCTTCACAGCTGCTCACGCACACAGGCTGGCCTCTTGCACGCCCAGCTGGAGGAGGAGCATGCTGTGTGCATTTCCCAAACAGACACATCTGGGTTTTTCTAAGACCTCCAAGAGGGAGAGCAAGAGAAGGTTGCACCCTCCAGAAATAGACCTGGTCTCCACATTTCTTGGCTGTGCCAGATGGCATCCCAATGCACTGCCAGCAGCTGCAGGCAGGGCCCCCGCCTCCTGCTTGTCTGGTGCCAGATATGGTGATGGCCCTAGTGCTGGCAAGCTCATCCGATTGGAGAGCCCAGCTTTCTGAAAC
>NW_011180824.1:0-341 GCF_000146605.3 Meleagris gallopavo
TTTTTTTTCTTTCAGGGCTGTGATCTTGTCTTTTTGGGGGATGGCAAGTGCGCTGAAGGGCTGCTAGGTGTAAGAGCAGCATCTGAATCTGGAGACTGCTTCCTTTGGGGTGTAGGGTGAGCCCTTAGAATGGGGTGAGTGATTCCTGCTTGATTTCAGAGCTGTGAGCTCTGCTTTTCTGGAGGATCTCAAGCTGGATGGCTGTAATTAATAGGGCTATGTGCTAATTGCATCCATGCGGTGTTTTTTAAGGGCATTGTGTGCATCCTTGTTGTGTTTTAAATTATGTTCTGCGTCTCTTCTGATTTCATTTTGCAGCCTGATGGAGTTGAGGATTGCCT
>NW_011180825.1:0-460 GCF_000146605.3 Meleagris gallopavo
CATCACCTTCTGTAGGGGAGAGCAGAGCCCTCAGCACATTCATCCACACCCATGGGCGCACAGCTGCCCGTGCCCAGGCCACGTGGGGACACCCAGGGGACAGTCCGGCTGTGAGCGACATCCCCTCCCACCAAACCAAAATGGTCCCACTCAGTGCTGGAGATCTGACGGGCAGTCAGCGTTCTGCAGTGCCCGGTGTGATGTTTTTACATCCTGGCTCTGCCCCATCTGCCCCACGTGGCACAGCTGAGGGTCCCTGCCCCGCCACAGCTTGCTGCCACCGCTCACCTCGAAATCCAGGTCGGAGTACCGCAACCTCTTCCTCTGGTGGGGGATGCACAGAGCAATGGGGAGGAGAAGGACAAGAACAAGGAAAGGTCTTTGCAGGCCAGGTAGAGCCTTGGTCACACAGCCATCCCAGCACAGCAGGTGCCAGGCAGGGAGCACGGGGACAGGGCAG
>NW_011180826.1:0-493 GCF_000146605.3 Meleagris gallopavo
AGAAAGCTTGGCGTTCTAAACATTTCTGCATGTCTGCAATAGTTTCCCCTTGATGTGCAACCTTCTGATGTCTGATCACATCAGGGTAGTTTCAGACCTTAGCTGTTCACACAACAAGTTTAAGACAAAGCAGCAGACTACTCTTGTTTTTGCTTCAGAGCAGTACAGTTGCTGAAAGGGAAAACTAAAGCTGCTGCTGCTAGAATCTCTCTCCTGAAGTGAATGGCAAAGCTCCTATTAATGCATTTTGCACAGCATTTCAGCTGGGCTCTCATTTTGGGGGGTTATGGTTCAGCCCAGCTCCAAGGAGCATCACCATTCAGCTTGATTCTCAGCAGCTTTGGGACTACTAGGAGAACCATGGGTACAGTGCTTGACAGACTCACAGTGGAGTACAATTAGCTTAGAATTACTTGTAAGGCATTAGAAGTCCTCTGATAAAGGACTGTGAAAATATCACAGACTAATATGGAAGAACTTCTTCCCCTTCTAG
>NW_011180827.1:0-618 GCF_000146605.3 Meleagris gallopavo
GGAGGGGTTTTGTCTCTGTGAAGAGGGTGATTAGTGCGGTTGCACCCGTCAACGACCTGGTAAAAGAGCGAGGGCAGATCCAGCACTTTCAGTAACGGGGTGGAGCTATTAGTCACACTTGGTAACGCTACTCTGATTGTGCTGGTGCTAGTGGGTCTGCTGGATTGCCATGGCTGCGTCCCGGCGGAAGGCTACTGCCAGGAAACATGTGGAGACCCAGACAGAGGTCCCCTGCACACGTAAGAGGGAGGCTGTAGCCAAGAAGAGTGTGGTGACCCAGACTGAGGTCTCAAAACAGCACGCTAGCATTCAGGCTGCTGGCTGCAATGAGTGCCAGAGTCTGGCCCTTGAAGTGCCAGGCGATGGAGGCAGCGCCTGTGTAAGGGGCGACCAGGTAAATGACCTTCTCAGTCTGGTGGCCTGCCTGAGGGAAGAGGTGGAGAGGCTGAGGACCATCAAGGACTGTGAAAAGCAAATTGACTGGTGGTGCCAGGCTCTATCGGCCCCAAGGTCTCTGCATGCAACTGAGGCTCCCTATGGAGCATGTGGCCCCCAGTCGCCTTGCAAACAGGTGACAGAGAGGAATCGCAGACAGACTGTGCTCCTGATACAGTGAGC
>NW_011180828.1:0-435 GCF_000146605.3 Meleagris gallopavo
TTTTTGTAGTATTTTTTGCCTTTTTCTCTCATTAAGGACTTGTTAACTTTACCACCCCAAAACAAACTGAAATTGCAAAAACATCTCCTTTATCTAAAGCTTTTTGGTTTTGTTTGTTTACTTTTATTTTTTATTTATTTTTATACTCTTCTCATGGCTCCTCTATTCTTTCAGTACTTTAATGCTTAGAAGCACTGAAGCACTGGAATGTTAATGTGCACAGAAGAATTTGTAAATGCACTTAAGCTACAGGTAGTGCATATAAGAATGAGCAACATAGTGGTCAGAGGTTTTACTTCTCTGTGTTGAATCACTGACTCAACACAAATTAGTAGCTTCTTCCAATCCTACAATGCATCCTTTTTTTATACAGGCAAAGCTGTGTTCCTGGCACGAGACAAGCACCATCTGGCAGACCTGAGCCATTTGATCCGT
>NW_011180829.1:0-510 GCF_000146605.3 Meleagris gallopavo
CTTCGCCCGCCTGACTGCGCATCTTTGGATGTGTCAATGGTTTACGGGCTGGTTCGGCCCGGTTCCGTGACTAGAAGGGCGGAGGGATCCGCGGATTCTCGCCCCTAGATATAAAGAAAATAGGGGACCCCGAAATAATTGAAAACAGTGTCAACAATCTGAGGTAATACTAAGTGATTTCCTAAATATGGTATCAACAGAATTTTATAAGGAGAGAGAATGTGAAATTGATGGTGGATTGGCCTTACCATAACGCTGAGATGAGAAGCGCAGGCAGAGAAGCGCAGGCAGAGAAGCGAGCATCAGGTGACCTTGCCGGGAGTTATATCTCCTCGCTGACCGCAAAGCCCCCTGGGGAAACGTAGCTCTTCTTCTCCTCTGGACAGGCACCCGGAACTTGAGCATCAGCGGTCAAACCCCCAGTGCATTGCATGATGTTATGATGTGGAATACTGATAATGAAAAATCATGAAACCATGACATTCCACCCCTTATTCCACATCACTACAT
>NW_011180830.1:0-392 GCF_000146605.3 Meleagris gallopavo
CACGCCGCCACCTCCACCAGAGGCATTTCTCAGCCGGCGCCCGTGGAGGAGTCCGCGGCTGCTAATGAGGACAAAGCATCTCTCTGGAGGAAGGGAAGGCGCTCGGAGTCGTGCCGAGGAGGAGCTCAGGGCAGCTGCCGGGCACGGATGTCGCAGCCGTCTGAGGAAAAGCCTCGAGTCCGCGCCGAGGAAAGAGGCGAGGACGGCGGGAGGCGTGAAGCCAGCTGTGCCGCTGAGGAAGGACCGCAACGGCACCGAGCGCGGGAGGAAAGCAGGAGGGAGCCGCCTCGAGTTACACGAGTCAGCAGAGGAAAGACAGAAATGAAGAATCCGGAGGACGAACGTCAGGTAAGTAAAGGCAGCGCGAGAGGAAGGAGGCGGGCATGGCGACG
>NW_011180831.1:0-495 GCF_000146605.3 Meleagris gallopavo
GAAAGGAGCGCAGAATGCACTACGCCTACCTCTGAATACTATGTCTCTGCCTTTATTTCGAGCCACAATTCATGCTAGTCAGGTTTCCACTGCTACACATCTGCATTCAGAGAGGAAAAGAGTGGAAGGGAAAACCAGCTCTAATAAGGCATTTGCAAGTTCGAGGAGCGACAGCTGTAGTGCTCTCAGGGAGAGCGTTTCAGAAAGTGGGCACAGAGCCTTTCAGGGCTGCGCAGAAAAAAACCCCCACTCGCAGGTAGTGCAGGAGGCTGAATTCGCACTTGTCGGCATCGGAATCGCACTCCTTCGCTCTCA
Source organism: Meleagris gallopavo (assembly GCF_000146605.3). NCBI lineage: Eukaryota > Metazoa > Chordata > Aves > Galliformes > Phasianidae > Meleagris > Meleagris gallopavo. The sequence continues at coordinate 316 of NW_011180831.1, forward strand.
CGCGTAGAAAGCGGCATTCGCGCTGAACCGCTCCGGAGACTTTGCCGTAGCTGGCCGAGAAATTGTGTTCTCCCCGAATGCCGCTTTCAGCCGTCAGCAGCGGTCTCGTGTTTCTCGCTTGCCGAGAACGGGCCACTTCAGCCGGCTGCTTTCTCCGACGAGTGAGCGGGCTCCTGTGCG
>NW_011180832.1:0-505 GCF_000146605.3 Meleagris gallopavo
GAAGGGAGCGCATAAGCAGGAGGGGGCAACGGCTGTTTAGGAGGGTGGATAGCGATAGGACAAGGGGAAATGGTTTTCAAGTGAGACAGGGGAGGTTTAGGTTGGTTCTTAGGAGGCAGCTTTTCACGCACAGGGTGGTGACGCACTGGAATGTGTGCTTGAGAGTCACTTGCAGGATGATCTGCTCCATGATCCGTGACCAGCACAGAGGTGAGACTGACATGCTGGTAGTTCCCCGCGTCACACTTTCTATCCTTCCTAAGAGGTGTGCTGTCACCTTTTTTCTCCTCACCAGGGACTTGACCTGACTGCCTCGACTTGTGAAATACCATGGAGAGTGGCTCGGTGACTGCAGCGGTGAATTCCCTCGGAACTCTGGGACTCATCTCGTCAGGACCGAAGGACTCCTGGATGTTTGGGTCCTCAGGTGGTCCAGAACCTGATCTCCCATGGCAGTGTGGGATGGGAAGGGTCTGTGGGACTGAGGAAGCAATGGCAGTCCCCA
>NW_011180833.1:0-508 GCF_000146605.3 Meleagris gallopavo
CCAATAACTCAAACGGCTGAAGTTATAGTCAAGACCACTCTGCCGATTCAGGGGTGGGCAAAAGATCTGACCCACCTTCCGAAGACGGGGTGGCCCAAGCACAAACAGTGGCACGATGGGTCGCCTATCTCAGCCAAAGGAGCAGTCTGTCTTCATCCCCTTTGAAAGAAGAACTTCAGAAGATCCTAGGCCCACTAACATATCACAGTGACGCACCGAAAGGAATACTGGTCGCTCCAGCGCAGAAGAGTCCCGCTCAGGAGGGAAAATACCCTATCCCTGAAGATGCTTGGTACACAGATGGATCCAGCAGGGGCAATCCGAGCAAGTGGAGAGCAATAGCATACCATCCTTCTACTGAGACCATCTGGTTTGACGAGGGGGATGGTCAGAGCAGCCAACGGGCAGAACTGCGAGCCGTGTGGATGGTTATAAGTAAGGAAGCCGGTGATGGTATCCTGAACATCTGTACGGATAGCTGGGCTGTGTACCGAGGGCTCACTTTGTG
>NW_011180834.1:0-474 GCF_000146605.3 Meleagris gallopavo
AGCGCGAATGCCGCTTTCTACGCGTGAGAAGCGAAGGAGTGCGATTCCGATGCCGACAAGTGCGAATTCAGCGTCCTGCACTACCTGCGAGTGGGGGTTTTTTCTCCGCAGTCCTGAAAGGATCTCTCCCCAATTTCTGAAACGCTCTCCCTGAGAGCACTACAGCTGTCGCTCCTCGAACTTGCAAATGCCTTATTAGAGAGGGTTTTCCCTTCCACTCTTTCCTGTCTGATGCAGATGTGTCGCAGTGGAAAACCTCTACTAGCATGAATTGTGGCTCGAAATAAAGGCAGAGACATAGTATTCAGAGGTAGGCGTAGTGCATTCTGCATGTAGCCAAGGCGAAGTGCAAACCGCTCCTTTCCGATGCGCGCACAGGAGCCCGGTCACTCGTCGGAGAAAAGCAGCCGGCTGAAGTGGCCCGTTCTCGGCAAGCGAGAACACGAGACCGCTGCTGACGGCTGAAAGCGGCAG
>NW_011180835.1:0-485 GCF_000146605.3 Meleagris gallopavo
CACATTCTCTCCCAGAAATACCTCCCTTCTCCAATACAATGACATTACCTCCCAGTAATGCTACCTTGGGCCCAAACATTGGACAGCTTCTCCCACAAATACTACTTTTCCATCCAAAAGAGGACATCTTCTCCCCAAAGAATGCTATTTTCTCCCGGAAACAAAGCAGCTTTCTCACAAATGGGTGGCATTTTCCAACCAACTATGCTACTCTCTCCCAGAAAGAGCACTTTTCTGACAAGTACCTTCCCTTTTCTCTCAAAAATACTGCTAGACACTCCTCAAGAGGACATTTGCTCCCATCTACACCCCGTTTTCTCCCCAAAGGACCCCTTTTTCACACCAAAAAATACCACACTTGCCCTCCAAGAGAAGTCAGTCTTTCCCACAATTGTCCACTTTTCTCCCACGTACTTGTCATTTTCTCCCAGAAATACCACATTTCACTTGGAAAGTGGGCCTGTGCTTCCAAAAAGAATGATATT
>NW_011180836.1:0-468 GCF_000146605.3 Meleagris gallopavo
AGCTGATGTTTTGCATTTAACCTTGTCTTTCATCTTGTTTTAAAGCTTAGAGGAACCTTAAATTCTACAGCCCTGAGTTTTGTGCCACGAGAGCTCTCCAGCTTCTGTCTGTGATGTGAGTCAGCTTAATTTACAGCGGTGCCTGTTTTAATTCTGACAGTTACAGTTAATTCAATCAGTTGCAGTTGCAGCTGACTTCCCAAGGCTGCAGTACGTGGTGGTGGCACAGCCTTGGGCTTCTGCATTTGTGCTGATCCCACGTTTCCTTTCTCTGTCTCGCAGGTCAGCTGGCGCTAGAAGTGGACGGCATCCCAGTGTGAATGAAGGTCAGTGCAGGAGCAGCTGCTGATGGGAGGAAGGAAATGCAGGCTAATGGGACTCTGAAGCATCTCCCAGTACGGTACCAGAGGAGGCAGTAGTGATGTTGGGGGGCAGTTGCAGAAGAACATGAGGAGCTCCTCAGCAGGA
>NW_011180837.1:0-537 GCF_000146605.3 Meleagris gallopavo
GGGATGCCATCCACAGAGACCTCAACAGGCTGAGCAGTGGGCACAAATCCAAGTGCAGGGTCAGTAGCTGGGATGAGGGAACACCCACCACCAAAACATGCTAGGGGATGAAAGGACTGAGCGTAGTCCTGCTCCATAAGGCCTGGGAGTACTGGTGGGTGGGAGCTGGACACAAGCCAGCAGTGGGCCCTTCCAGCGCAGAAAGCCAACCGTATCCTGGGCTGCATCCAAAGATGCGCAGTCAGCGGGCGAAGGGAGGAGATCCCCATCCCTCTGCTCTGCGCTGGTCAGGCCTCAGCTGCAGTGCTGCGTCCAGATGTGGAGTCCTCAGTGCAGGGAGACATGGAGCTGTGCGAGTGCATCCAGAGTACAGCCACAAACGCGAACCCAAGGATGGAACCCCTCTCCTGTAAGCAAGGAGAGCTGGGCTGTTCAGCCTCCTGGAGAAGTGAAGGCTCCAAGGGAACCTGGTAACAGCCTTTCAATACCTAAAGGCAAGAACAAGGGAAATGGAGGTGAAATCTAAGGAAAATGTCT
>NW_011180838.1:0-564 GCF_000146605.3 Meleagris gallopavo
TATTTCTTGGGGAGAATGTGTTCTTTTTGGAAGCCAACGGTGTACTTTGGGGGAAAAGCGGCCTTTCTGGGAGAAAGCGTCCTAGTTTGGGGAGAAAGTGTCATAGTGCGGAGTGTAGTGTAGCTGATTAGTGGGAATTGGGAGGTATTCCTAAGAGAACTGTCATTTCTGGGTGAAAAAGGTCTTATGTGGGGGGGAAAAGGTGAGGAATGTGTGAGAAAGCTGGTGTTTCTGGGAGTAAATGCCATCTTTTGGGGGCTAGAAATGGTCTTTCTGGTGGGATGTGCCACATCTTTGTGAGGCAATTGGTGTTTGTGAGGGCCAATGGCATATATTCTGGATCGAAATGGTCTTTCCGCAGTAAAATGCCAAAAGTCTGGGAGTAAGTGTCATGATGAGGAATGTAATGGAGTGTAATTGGGAGGAACTGGGAGGAATTTCTTGGAGTCGTGGTCTTGTGGGTGCATATGTCCCATTTAGGGAAGGAAAGGAGTATTTCTTTAGCAGAACTGCCATAGCATTTAGGGAAAAATGTCCTATCCTTGGGTAGACAAGTGGTATTAG
>NW_011180839.1:0-358 GCF_000146605.3 Meleagris gallopavo
GGGGGCATATGAGGGGGATTGGGAGCAACTACGGGGTTTTAGGAGGGATCTGAAGGGGGATTTCAGGGGTTTTGAAAGGATATGGGGGTGTTTCAGGGGGAGTATGGGGGTTTTGGGGCAGGATCTGAGAGATTTTGGGGGAGGGGGATTTTGGGAGAAGTTTTGGGGGCATTTGGGGTTTTTGAGGAGGGTCTGGGGGTCTCTTTGGGGGGGGGAGGGAGGGGAGGGTACGGGGTTTGGGGGGAGTTTGGGGGGTAGTTTCGGGGGCGTCCGTCGACGACGATTTCAGCAGCCGGATCTCATCCAGCGCCGTCTCCGTGTACTGCGCCGCGCTCCTCACCACCTTCAGCGCCACAAA
>NW_011180840.1:0-461 GCF_000146605.3 Meleagris gallopavo
CAATGGCAGTCCCCACCTCACCAAAGCAAAGATGAGGGCTGTGCATAATGAGCAGTTCTCAGACAAGATGGAAGCAAAAATGGTGTTGGGTAGCTGAGCCTTCTCTGGTGGTAAGCAACATCGTGCACAGAGTGCAGCTATGTGCTCCGAGCAAGGAGCACAGGTTTGTGCAAGAGGCCCGGATGCAGGGCAGTGCCTTCATGACTGTATTGTGTCCAACAGGTGGCAGCAGAGCTGCGGTGCTCCCAAGTGCCGTAACAACTGCACGGAGAGATGTGTTGGTCTCGGTGGAAACAGCAAGGAACTGGAATCTGCATTTCCCGGCATGCCCCGGAACCTCACTTTGCTGACTGGTCATTGTCTGCCCAGCAGGTAAGGGCGATGCACACCCGCCAGCGTTTACCCATTCCAGAGCCCGGCACAATAGGGTTCCCCCAGAGCTCTGAATTGCGCTTCATGGT
>NW_011180841.1:0-454 GCF_000146605.3 Meleagris gallopavo
GGAACTACCAGCATGTCAGTCTCACCTCTGTGCTGGTCACGGATCATGGAGCAGATCATCCTGGAAGTGACTCTCAAGCACACATTCCAGTGCGTCACCACCCTGTGCGTGAATAGCTGCCTCCTAATAACCAACCTAAACCTCCCCTGTCTCACTTCAAAACCATTTCCCCTTGTCCTATCGCTATCCACCCTCCTCAACAGCCGTTGCCCCCTCCTGCTTATGCGCTCCCTTTGAGTCTTGGAAGGCTGTCATGAGCTATCTCCAGAGCTTTCTCTTCTCCCACAGAAACAATCCCAGTTCCGTCAACATTTCTTTCTAAGAGAGGGGCTCCAGCCCTCTGATCATCTTCGTGGCCCTTCTCTGGACCTGCTCCAAAAGCTCCACATCATTCCCGTGCTGGAGCCCCAGGCCTGGACGCAGTGCTGCACATGGGGCCGCACCCAGAGCCGAG
>NW_011180842.1:0-487 GCF_000146605.3 Meleagris gallopavo
GCTCTCACGCGTAGAAAGTGGCATTCGCGCTGAACCGCTCCGGAGACTTTGCCGTAGCTGGCCGAGAAATCGCGTTTCTCCCCGAACTCCGCTTTCAGCCGTCAGCAGCGGTCTCGTGTTTCTCGCTTGCCGAGAACGGGCCACTTCAGCCGGCTGCTTTTCTCCGACGAGTGAGCGGGCTCCTGTTCGCGCATCGGAAAGGAGCGGTTTGCACTTCGCCTTGGCTACATGCAGAATGCACTACGCCTACCTCTGAATACTATGTCTCTGCCTTTATTTCGAGCCACAATTCATTCTAGTGAGGTTTTCCACTTGCTACACATCTGCATTCAGACAGGAAAAGAGTGGAAGGGGAAAACCCTCTCTAATAAGGCATTTGCAAGTTCGAGGAGCGACAGCTGTAGTGCTCTCAGGGAGAGCGTTTCAGAAAGTGGGGAGAGATCCTTTCAGGACTGCGGAGAAAAACCCCCCACTACGCAGGTAGTGC
>NW_011180843.1:0-513 GCF_000146605.3 Meleagris gallopavo
TTGAATATCTCCAGAGAAGGAGACTCCACAACCTCCCTGGGCAGCCTGTTCCAGTGCTCCGTCACCCTCACCGTGAAGAAGTTCTTACGCACATTCGTGCGAAACTTCCTGTGCTGCAGCTGATGTCCGTTTCCCCTCGTCCTGTCTCCATGTACCACTGAAAAGAGACTGGCCTCACCTCTATGGCCGCCACACCTCAGATATTTATAAACCTGGATCAGGTCCCCTCTCAGTCGTCTTTTCTCAAGGCTAAACAGACCCAGTTCACTCAGCCATTCTTCACGGGGGAGATGCTCCAGGCCCTTCACCATCTTTGTGGCCCTCCGCTGGACTCTTTCCAAGAGATCCCTGTCTTTTTGTACTGGGGAGCCCAGAACTGGACACAGTACTCCAGATGAGGCCTTACCAGGGCAGAGTAGAGGGGGAGGATCACCTCCCTCGACCTGCTGGACACGCTCTTTTAATGCGCCCAGAATGCCATTGGCCTTTTTGGCCACGAGGGCACATTGCTGG
>NW_011180844.1:0-453 GCF_000146605.3 Meleagris gallopavo
AGAGACATGGTGGATGTGCTGGCCCTTTCAAGGTGAGCCTGGCTCAGACTCTGAGCAACTTGATCTAGCTGTGGATGGTCAGCATGCGGGAGTCGGATCACATCGCAAACCTACCTGCATACAAGCAGCGCACCAACATGGGGTGCATGATGTTCATTACCTGCTGGACACATCTCACACCACTGACTGGAGGAGCCCAGGCAATCCTTCAACTCCATCAGGCTGCAAAATGAAATCAGAAGAGACGCAGAACATAATTTAAAACACAACAAGGATGCACACAATGCCCCTTAAAAAACACCGCATGGATGCAATTAGCACATAGCCCTATTAATTACAGCCATCCAGCTTGAGATCCTCCAGAAAAGCAGAGCTCACAGCTCTGAAATCAAGCAGGAATCACTCACCCCATTCTAAGGGCTCACCCCACACCCCAAAGGAAGCAGTCTCCAG
>NW_011180845.1:0-515 GCF_000146605.3 Meleagris gallopavo
CCGGCATGGCTGGCGCCAACAAGGAGCAACCCGCCGGCACGAGGCGGAACAGGAGGAGCCAGGACGGCCCCGCAGCGGGGCGTGCCTCTGGACCGACAGACACCCACAGCAAAGGTACACGGGTCCACAGCCAGCACAGGAGCGGTGCTGCAGCCCATCCTGGCGCTGAGCGGGCGAGACCCAGCACGGGGACCGCCTCGGGGCTGCGTCCGTGTGGGGCTGGGGACTGCCACGACACTTTCCATCTGCCACCTCCCTCCCGGCCCGAGGCAGTAGGAGCGCCGGGAAGCGGCAGATGCAGAGTGTGACCTGCTTTTCCTCTGCCCTCCAGAGAGAGTTGCCGTCTGGGATGCGGTGGCCGCCTACGTACGGGAGCAGCTCCTGGGGCACAAGGTGCGTTGGTTGTCGGGTTCCTCCTCTCCCTGTCCAGCTCAGCCTACGCTTCCTCTGACTCTTCCCCTCCACACCAAGCAGGAACTCAGCCCCAGTTTCTCTGCCGCGCATCCCGTGGGCTT
>NW_011180846.1:0-464 GCF_000146605.3 Meleagris gallopavo
AGTGTAGGGTCTTACACCTAGGGAGGAATAATTGCATGCACCAATACAGGCTGGGGGATGAGCTGCTGGAGAGGAGCTCTGCAGAGAGGGACCTGGGCGTCCTGGTGGACGACAGGTTGGCCGTGAGCCAGCAGTGTGCCCTCGTGGCCAAAAAGGCCAATGGCATTCTGGGGTGCATTAAGAAGAGCGTGTCCAGCAGGTCGAGGGAGGTGATCCTCCCCCTCTACTCTGCCCTGGTAAGGCCTCATCTGGAGTGCTGTGTCCAGTTCTGGGCTCCCCAGTTCAAAAAGACAAGACAGTTCTTGGAAAGAGTCCAGCGGAGGGCCACAAAGATGGTGAAGGGCCTGGAGCATCTCCCCTCTGAAGAAAGGCTGAGTGAACTGGGTCTGTTTAGCCTTGAGAAAAGAAGACTGAGAGGGGACCTGATCCAGGTTTATAAATATCTGAGGTGTGGCGGCCGATAG
>NW_011180847.1:0-311 GCF_000146605.3 Meleagris gallopavo
CTCAGGATCGGTGCGTCCCTGTGAGCAAGAAATCGGGAAAAGGTGGCAGGAGACCGGTGTGGATGAGCAAGGAGCTCATGCGCAAGCTCAAAGGAAAGAAGAAGGTCCATGAAATGTGGAAAAGGGGTCTGACCACTTGGGAAGAATATAGGAATGTAGTCAGGGCCTGCAGAGATGCAACAAGAAAGGCTAAAGCCCACCTGGAATTGAATCTGGCTAAAGTGATAAAGGATAATAAAAAAGGCTTCTTCAAGTATGTTAACAGCAAAGGAAACTAGGAGAATGTGGGCCCTTACTAAGTGAGGGGGTTC
>NW_011180848.1:0-424 GCF_000146605.3 Meleagris gallopavo
GAAGCACAGAAGAAGGAAGAAGAGAAACAATGGTGCAGAGAAAAGAGAGAGAGAAGAGCATAGGGAAAAGCAGAGAGAGAAGGTGAGAAGAATAAAAAAGCAATGTGAACAATTTTTAATCCCTATTAAAGCTGGATTCTTTCCAGAACACATGGATGCTGCTCTGTTTCTTTCCTTCTTTTTTGCATTGCTCCTATTCTTTTAGACAATTTAAGAACTAAGAACATTTCTGGAACATTTTCCAGAACTTTTGCTTGCAAAGTCTCCTTGATCTCAGCTGCTCTGAATTACCCACCCAATATCAAGCGGGGGTCACCTCCTTCAAGGCGCCCTGCAAATCCAGCTTCACGTGTCTAACTTGGACAAATTTACCTTCAGGAAGGAGCAGAGAGACTTTCCACACTCAGCCCAGAATCCTCTGCTG
>NW_011180849.1:0-624 GCF_000146605.3 Meleagris gallopavo
CAAATCAAAGCCAAGCGAGGATGAGAAATACAAGAGGAAAGCCAATGAATTCAATACACTAGCATGGCAAAGCAAAGAATCCTAGCAAAGTAAAGAGAGAACAAAGCTCACCAGTGCTTAACAATGGAAAGAAAGAACCAAAATTTAACAGCAGTGCAAGGCCAGCATACCAACAATAAACAAAGAGCAAACCAAAGCCAGGAAAAACCAGCAAAAGAAAAGCAAGAGTAAGTAATAAAAAGACAAGAAGAGCAAAGCAGAATCACTTGAAATCCTCACAAACAGAGGGGAATACGCTCAGGAAAGGAAAAAGCAGTTCCAAGAATAGAAACAAAAGGGAAAATAAAACAACCCTGGAAAAAAAAACAATGCATTGCAATGCAGAAGGAGCAGGAAACCAAGGCAGAAACCACAGAAAAACAACACGGAAAACAAACCGAGGAAACCAACATCAACCCATGCAGCAGCAGCAGCCTCTGCAGCAACATGAAAATGCAAAAAAATACAAGATCATGGCAAAGCACAGATGACCACCGAGTGTGCAGGAGGCCAAAATCTTGGCATCCGTGCCCGGGAGGAGGAAAGGGTAGCTACTGGGCATGCTGCTGCCTCCACCACACATGC
>NW_011180850.1:0-465 GCF_000146605.3 Meleagris gallopavo
ATCCGTGCCTCTTGCACAAACCTGTGCTCCTTGCTCGGAGCACATGGCTGCACTCTGTGCACCATGTTGCTTACCACCAGAGAAGGCTCAGCTACCCAACACCATTTTTGCTTCCATCTTGTCTGATAACTGCTCATGATGCACAGCCCTCATCTTTGCTTTGGTGAAGTGGGGACTGCCATTGCTTCCTCAGTCCCACACACCCCTTCCCATCCCACACTGCCATGGCAGATCAGGTTCTGGACCACCTGAGGACCCAAACAGCCAGGAGTCTTTGGGTCCTGACGAGATGAGTCCCAGAGTTCCGAGGGAATTCACCGCTGCACTCACCGAGCCACTCTCCATGGTATTTCAGAAGTCGAGGCAGTCAGGTCAAGTCCCTGGTGAGGAGAAAAAGGTGACAGCACACCTCTTAGGAAGGATAGAAAGTGTGACGCGGGAACTACCAGCATGTCAGTCTCACCT
>NW_011180851.1:0-450 GCF_000146605.3 Meleagris gallopavo
GCAAAGGAAGTTTTTGAGAAAGGAGAGCAAATAATCCAGATCCTTCTGCGTGCTGGTTTCGCTATTAAGCGAAGCAAAGTTGAAAGGGCCTGCCCAGGAAATTCAGTTCCTAGGTATAAAATGGCAAGATGGCCGTCGTCACATCCCAACAGATGTGATCAACAAAATCAGTGCCATGTCTCCACCCACTAATAAGAAAGAGACACAATCGTTCCTGGGTGTAGTGGGTTTTTGGAGAATGCATGTTCCAAACTACAGCCTCATTGTAAGTCCCCTTATCAGGTGACACGGAAGAAGAATGATTTATGTGGGTCCTGAGCAGCAGCAGGCTTTTGAGCAGATTAAACAAGAGATAGCCCGTGCCGTGGCCCTGGGGCCAGTACGGATGGAACAGGATGCGAAGACATCCTCTACACTGCTGCTGGAGAGAAAGGTCCCACTTGGAGTTTG
>NW_011180852.1:0-439 GCF_000146605.3 Meleagris gallopavo
CTAGCTGGAGGGCCCAGCTCAGGCTCGCTAGTCTCGCTTGCCGTGGACACCACAGAGAGTAAGGACATGCGCCGCGTCAAGCGACCGGGGGTTAGGAGAGAAGTGGCATAGTCCGCTATGATACCAGCTACATCTAGATTGCAAGCCTTGTCAAAGGAAATGAAACCTACATTTGCATTGGCCTCACAGACGTAGAATGAACCGTCGTCCTTCATCAGTAGGTCAATGCCACACACGTCCATACCCAGGATGTTGGACACTTGGATTGCCAGTTGCTTGCCTTGTTCGCTCAGTGAGCACATCATCCCTACACCACCTGCAAAAAAAGTGAAAAAAACTCAGTGCCTATTCTGGACACAGGTGACCAACATACTTCTTGCCTGGCTGGTGCAGTTCAGTCGAAGATCCAAAGCAAGCCTGCAAGCATAGGGATGATAAC
>NW_011180853.1:0-503 GCF_000146605.3 Meleagris gallopavo
ATCAACCTGCAACTATTTATTCCACTGTCTCAGTGATGGTAGCTATTATACAAACTCTATGTATTTCTAATAAAAAAACACAAATTCCTCCTCCAGTGTGTAATCAAATTATGTTCATTTATGAGTTTAGGTAGAAAAAAGACTTCTGCTGGTCTCGGTAACACAGCTACAAAAGCACTGTACAGGATATTCGCAGATATGGCGTAAGCCAAAGTTTGGAACAGAACACTTCCTTTGTTGATTCTGCTTTTGTTGATGTACATTACCATAGCTTTGATTATGGCAGTAAGGTTTCCTGGGCCATCGGTCAGAGTGCAGAGCGTCCAGCTCCTTCGAAGCGTCCGTCCGCTCACACGTACACCCAGCCTGGCTGAGTAAACTACGCTGAGCTGAAATAGAACAGAAATCAGAAGAAAATAATTGCATCTTAGTAATTGCATCTGGGACTAAGAGTGGATCCAGCTGTGCTGAGGAACCTTACCTCTGTGGTTGGAAGAGTTCAG
>NW_011180854.1:0-503 GCF_000146605.3 Meleagris gallopavo
GATCTAAATTCTCAGGGGCAGGGAGCAGAAGATGATTTTCATTACCAATCTGGGGTCTTACCTGATGATCAGTGCCCGTAATTTGGATCCTAAGCGGGGTGGCCCATGTTGCCTGCAACATTCTCAGGGCACTGGGTCTGCCATCCCAGGGTCTTTCATTCAGGTCTCGCAAGGTTTCATACAGTCATTTTGTCCACCCCTGCAGGGACTGGGAGTCTGTCTTCAAGGCAGCCTTAAGAATACCGTTATAACGTTCAATGAGGCCTGCCCCTGTCGGATTATACGGCAGGTGGAATCGCCATTCGATGTTATTTTCTTCTGCCCAGGGCAATGTGGTGTGCACGTGTCTGCTGCTACAGATGACCAAAAACAGATTAACCTCAAGTTTCTTATTCCTGCAGTGATCAAAGTCATTCACACCAGTCATTAGCCACGCCAGCTGTGTTCTAGAACAAGTGGAGATTGATATCCAATGGCAGCCACCAGGAAGAGAAAATTATTTT
>NW_011180855.1:0-383 GCF_000146605.3 Meleagris gallopavo
TTTTTTCTCTCTCTGCCTTTTACATCCACAACCTGTGTTCATTTCTCAAGCTGTTTTACCTTCCTGTCTTCTCTGATCTGTCTGTCTGACAGTTACAGTATTTGTGTATTTGTGACATGACCATTGGTTATATCTGTTGTGTGCAGTATTAGACATGATATAAACAAACAGAACTGCAACCATAAACTTAAGGTTGGAAAGTAGCTTGTTGTTTTGTTGGGGTTTTTTTGCACTCTGCTAGGTTGGGGGCTAGAAAAGCCTCACGGAACCTTGTGTGTTCCTTGACATCTGAAGCACTCAGTCTCAGCAGAGCAGCACAGCACAGGCAATTCCCCAGCCATGTGGGAGGGGTAGTGTCAGAGGATGCTCGAAATATGGGTTCA
>NW_011180856.1:0-471 GCF_000146605.3 Meleagris gallopavo
GGAGCTCATGCGCAAGCTCGAAGGAAAGAAGAAGGTCCATGAAATGTGGAAAAAGGGTCTGACCACTTGGGAAGAATATAGGAATGTAGTCAGGGCCTGCAGGGATGCATCGAGGAAGGCTAAAGCCTGTCTGGAATTGAATCTAGCTAAAGTGATAAAGGATAATAAAAAAGGCTTCTTCAAGTATGTTAACAGCAAAAGGAAAACTAAAGAGAACGTGGGCCCCTTACTAAGTGAGGGGGGGTTCTGGTAACGGGGGATGCTGAGAAGGCAGAGATACTGAATGCCTTCTTTACTTCCGTCTGCAGTGAAAAGGCTCTCCCGCAGGAATCCCACAGCCTGGAGGTTAGTGAGAGGGTCTGGGGAATGGGAGACTTCCCTTTAGTCAGGAAAGAGGACGTGCGTGAGCGCCTAGGCAGTACTGAGGTCCACAAGTCCATGGGACCTGATGGGGTGCATCCAGGTGTGCTG
>NW_011180857.1:0-447 GCF_000146605.3 Meleagris gallopavo
CCTGCTCCAATTTGGTGGCCTTCTACAATGGAGTGACAGCATCAGTGGGAAAAGGAAGAGCAACTGACATCACCTGCCAGCCTTTTACAAGGCCTTCAGTGTTGTGTGAGTTTCCTGTGAGCACTGAACATGAACAAATCTACCACGGAGCAGCACTGTCAGCCCTCACTCACCTCAGCAGAGGTCAACCTGCAACCCCATCCTTCCTCCTATCCGTGTGCTCACAGTTAGGAAGGGAGTGAAGGAAAGCAGCGTGAAGCTGTTTGCATTCCCTGCTGTCTGCTGCGGGGTTGTGCTGGTGGCGGTGCGGTTGGTTTGCTTTTTCTTGGGAGGGTGGGAAGGAGCTTTGGGGTGAGAGGCACGTCCTGTGCCAGAGCATCCCGACGGCACGCGTGTGATCAGCAGGTCTGTCAGAGAAGCGGGTGAGGTTGCACGCCGAGCTGCAGG
>NW_011180858.1:0-488 GCF_000146605.3 Meleagris gallopavo
GTGGGAGGGAGAGCTCTTCTGCTCTCAGAAAGGTGTCCTTCAAGGACTGCCTGCTCTGGTCAGTTCCTGTGTCCCTAAGTACACAGTCTCCCAGAATACCTCAATTAACACAGGATGCAGACGGGGAATAGGTGAGGCGACATCAATAATCTAACTTATTCGCTAGGAGGATTTTGACATAATCAAGAGAAGGGTGAACGGTGACAATGTGATTCTGTAGATGCATCACAACAGATCTCGGTTTTAACTGGCAGATGACTCTAGCCCAGGAGCACCTACAGGACATTGCCCTGAGGCAAGCAGCACGTGGGTTATGCGTGGAAGGTTTTGGTGCCAGGGGGAGAGCAGGAGCTGGCACCCAGGCCAGGGCCAGGCCCAAGGGTGGCCTGGCTGAAGGCTCCACACAGTGACTACAGCGGACCAACAAGGAGCCTGGCCAAGCCAGGAGGTCAACAGAAGCCCAGGCCAGAGACAGGCTCTCATTGGTC
>NW_011180859.1:0-471 GCF_000146605.3 Meleagris gallopavo
ACTACTGATCACGTATCAGTTCGGCCTCTCGCTGCAGCACTTCTTCCTGACGCTGTGCGAGTTAGGAGCAGCTCTCCCCCTTGCACCCGGAGTCGCAGCCCTGATTAAACACACCTGCTTTTATAACTGCTTTGTGGTCACAGAGTCTGATTCCACACATCAGCGCGCGCTGCTCCTCGGGGCAGTGTGTGCCAGGGCCCTCCTCGGGAAACATTTCTTCCTCCTATGGAAACCACCGGGCGCCCGGGCCGGCACTCTCGAAATAAACACGCGGTGCTGACAGACTCATTGCGGGCCGGGCGACGAATCCGCTGGTGGGACAGCGGTGCCGGTGCCCAGCGGGCCCATCTGTGTGCGTGGGGGGAGAGAGAGGCAGCGGGCCTTTGGGGCCGGGTCGGGGGGCTGGTAGACTGTCACTGAGACACGAGATGTCTCTGCAGAGCTGGAAGGTCAGGAGACTCAACAGATACG
>NW_011180860.1:0-447 GCF_000146605.3 Meleagris gallopavo
TGACCATCCAGGGTCTTCATTCTTCAGAGGACTCCTTTGGTCAGCAGAGGATGTCAGAAGGTGTCTCTGACCATGGAGAAGCCTCGTCCCTGCAGCCCTGCGAGCGCTGGAGAAGCACGGCCTTCAGCCTGCCTTAATTATACACTGGGCAAGAAGCCTGCAAAATACAGTAAGCTGAATTATTGTTCAATATGTACAGTCTGTTTTTTCTCTCCTTGTGTAACTGAACGCACAAAGTAAACAAAATCAGGTGAGAAGGTACTATTGAGAGCTGCCGTGAGCTCTGTCAGGTAAGTCGGTTTCTCTAGTCAAGCTATCAGCTACACTCTCCCTCACTACCTCTTAACATGAGATTGAACTGCAGTGTTGTTTTCTCTCTTCATTGTTACTTCGGATAACTCTAGAGAGAGACCTCCTGAAATTTATCACAAGTGTGAGAGAACAATT
>NW_011180861.1:0-532 GCF_000146605.3 Meleagris gallopavo
TGCCATCAGTCCCTCTTTGCACTCAAGACTCTCCTGTTCTCTCAGGTATCTCCTTTGTTGCACTACGGGAATGGTATTGCCATTAGCTACCGCAACCACCGCCAACCAAACCAAAACAAAAAGAACTTTCAGAAAGACCCCAAAAAAACCCCACTCTGTTTGCCACGATGAAAATGCATGTGCAAAAGCACAGCACTCACCCATGGCAAGCAAAGCATCCAGCAGGTCTGCTGACATCTCAGATTTTAATGATGTCTCTTCTAGCAGTGCCCCAGGATACATCAAAGGCGGGACGAAGAGTCATGATATAAAGACAGTGATAACTGGCATCAAAAAATATTTGACTCCATAATGCTGGCACTCGGGATGTGGGGAGAAAAAAGAGCAAAAAGAGGATACGGGTAAGAAAGAAAAGCAGAAGAGGAGTACAGATGCAGGAGTGAGGGAGGATACAAGGGAGAAAGAACAGCAGAAGAGCAGAAGAGGAGTGGCTAACACCGAGGGAGAGGAGCTGAAGTGTAGCTGAAGAGAA
>NW_011180862.1:0-517 GCF_000146605.3 Meleagris gallopavo
ATGCTACTCTCTCCCAGAAAGAGCACTTTTCTGACAAGTACCTTCCCTTTTCTCTCAAAAATACTGCTAGACACTCCTCAAGAGGACATTTGCTCCCATCTACACCCCGTTTTCTCCCCAAAGGACCCCTTTTCACACCAAAAATACCACACTTGCCCTCCAAGAGAAGTCAGTCTTTCCCACAATTGTCCACTTTTCTCCCACGTACTTGTCATTTTCTCCCAGAAATACCACATTTCACTTGGAAATTGGGCCTGTGCTTCCAAAAAGATGATATTTTCTCCCAGGCATACCTGTTTTCTTCAAACTACCGCACGTTTCTTCCCAAAAAGACTAGATGACAAGACCAAATTAGGACACTTGCAACCAAGAATAGGACATCTTCTCCCACTAATACCACTTGTCTCCCAAGGATAGGACATTTTCCCTTAAACTGCTATGGCAGTTCTTGCTAAGAAATACTCCTTCCTTCCTAATGGGACATATGCACCCACAAAGACCACGACTCCGAGAAATT
>NW_011180863.1:0-437 GCF_000146605.3 Meleagris gallopavo
TCTGCTCTACTGAATTTTGGAATTAAAGTATTACAGGTATCTACATGAGAGGACTTCAAACCTGTCCTCATTTTTGTCCCATCTGAGTAAAGCAACGGACACTGACAGATTTCTTAGAGGTCAACCTGTAGAACAAGGGGAAATAAAGAAGAAAAGTATAATTTTATCTAAATTACTGCTAAATAAATCATTCAGGAAGTTTGATCAAAAATGGACCAATACGGAAAATGGGAAGAGAGGAAGAAAGACAAGTTACCAAACTTATGAAGGTTACAATTAGACCAGAAAAAGTCAATTTACCTGACAACAGGGTGGTTTTAGACGTCACCAAACTGCCACGTTTACCATTTTACCCACTTGCATTATTGAGAGGAAAAGTTTAGGAAGGAACATTCTCAAGGACTTTTCATAAGTTCTCATTCTTGCCATCAGAAAGG
>NW_011180864.1:0-518 GCF_000146605.3 Meleagris gallopavo
CCGCACGCAGAACTCCAGCTCTTCCTGTTTATTCCCCATGCTACGCGCATTAGTATACAGGCACTTAAGAGAAGCAGCATCCCTCCACCTCTCTCCAAGCCTTTGAACTCCACTGTCTCCACCCATCAAGTTCTGTTTGGAGCCTCGAACTGCCCCCTCAGTCCCAGCGGTCCTCATTTTGTCCCCTTCCCCCTTCATACCTAGTTTAAACACCTGTCAATAAGTCCCGCCAGTTCCTCAGCTAGAACCCTCTTTCCCCGTGGAGACAGGCTGCATCCATCTGCAGCCATCATGCCAGGTGCCGAGTAAATTGCCCCGTGATCAAAAAAACCAAACTCCTGCGTTTGCACCAACTCCTAAGCCACTTGTTCAAGAGATGGGTTTTTAGGCTCATCCCACTATCGTTTCCTGCCACTGAAGGTACGGATGTAATACCACCTGCACACCTGTTCCTTCAACTACCCGCCCAGTCACCTGAAGTCATCTTGATAGCCTTCAGGCTTATCTTACCAAGTTCT
>NW_011180865.1:0-353 GCF_000146605.3 Meleagris gallopavo
GGCCTGGGAGTACTGGTGGGTGGGAGCTGGACACAAGCCAGCAATGGGCCCTTCCAGCCCAGAAAGCCAACCGTATCCTGGGCTGCATCCAAAGATGCGCAGTCAGCGGGCCAAGGGAGGAGATCCCCATCCCTCTGCTCTGCGCTGGTCAGGCCTCACCTGCAGTGCTGCGTCCAGATGTGGAGTCCTCAGTGCAGGGAGACATGGAGCTGTGCGAGTGCATCCAGAGTACAGCCACAAACGCGAACCCAAGGATGGAACCCCTCTCCTGTAAGCAAGGGCTCTTCAGCCTGGAGAAGTGAAGGCTCCAAGGGAACCTGGTAACAGCCTTTCAATACCTAAAGGAAAGAACA
>NW_011180866.1:0-368 GCF_000146605.3 Meleagris gallopavo
AACAAGGACCGACGTGTTGAATGAACAGGTGAGAGAAGCTAATTAATTAGCGATATATGCTTAGCTAGCAACAAGTGATGTTTAGCCAGTATCCGTGTGTTTAGTTGAGCGTCAGGAAGATTGTGAACCTGCAGTACTCAGCCAATGGGAACCAGGGGAGAAAGAGATAAGTGTCGAGTTATAGGGCGTAAAAGATGTAACCCTGCTTTCTGCGTGCTCTCCTGCTTGCGTGAGTTGGGAGAGGACAAGATAAGGGGTTAACCATTGTATAGCAGTGTGTGTTAGGAGAGGACAAGATAAGGGTTAACCATGGTATAGCAGTGTGAGTTAGGAGAGGACAAGATAAGGGTTAACCATTGTATAGGGAA
>NW_011180867.1:0-423 GCF_000146605.3 Meleagris gallopavo
TCAGGGGACACGGGGCAGGGGGAAGAGGGGAATGGGGTCTCAATGTTGTAGAAAGAGATTCTGGGAGGAACTTAATGGGTTGTTCCATTGGTTGTGGGGGAAAGAGGTGAACAGAGTCTCCATGAGGCAGAAAGGACATCTGGGGGCAGAGGGAGGAGTGGGAGAGGAAAGCCAGGAGTTGTGGGGGGCTTCTATGGGGCAGAAAAGGTGGCCGGTTGGGGGGGACTGGAGGTCAAAATGGGGGAACAGACACCAGGGGTCAGGGAGGAGAGCACGGGGGGGTACAGGGGACTCTAGGGGTCAGAAAAAAGGGGTGAGGAGGTGAGAAGAAAAGGGAGGACAGGGGGATCCTGGGGGTCAAAATAGGGGGGACTGGGGCGGTGGGTAGGAGACTCGTAGGGGATCAGAATGGGGGAAATGGAG
>NW_011180868.1:0-529 GCF_000146605.3 Meleagris gallopavo
GTCCATGTCATGGAATTTCTAGTACCAAGAGTTTGTGTTTCTAAGCAACGTTGTTCAGTTCTGTATGTGAAGCTTTCTTCTTTATGTCTAGGATTGGCGCCTCCACCATCATATTCTGTAGGCGTTTTGGGCTGCCCGATTTTCCGCATTGAACGTGTTGTGTTCCTCGGTAAGGTGTGAACATTATTAGACACGGAGATGTCTTGACTCTTTCCGGATGGACCGAGTCCTCTGCCAGATGCTGTTGGCCTTCTGGGCCCCCCTGAGTCGCTGCGTTGGCTGTGCCCTGATCCCTGGAGCGGGGTAAGTGACATTGGTGTCCCTACCGGAAGGCGCTCTCTGCTTTCGTTATCCTGTGCCCAAACGCTTGCAGCGTGGAACTGCGGCCCTCGCGAGCGGTGCCAGGGCTTTAGCCAGGCTCTTGGTGGAAGCAGCAGGAAACCGCAGCCGGAGGTGGATGCCAATATCCAACGCTTAGTCTCTGTGCCGAGGTACGTTGATCCCTGACGTGTCCTGTTGAACACGCTTG
>NW_011180869.1:0-429 GCF_000146605.3 Meleagris gallopavo
TACTCCTCACTGTCTGAAACTCTCTCCCTGAAAGCACTACGGTTGTCGCTCCTGAAACTTGCACATGCCTCTTTAGAGCGTGTTTTCCCTTCCATTCTTTTCCTCTCTGAAAGCAGGTATGTAGCAGTGAAAAAATTCACTAGTATGAATTGTGGCTCGAACTAAAGCAGAGACATAGTATTCAGAGGTAGGCGTAGTGCATTCTGCATGTAGCCAAGGCGAAGTGCAAAACCGCTCCTTTGCGATGCGCGCACAGGAGCCCGCTCACTCGTCGGAGAAAAGCAGCCGGCTGAAGTGGCCCGTTCTTGGCAAGCGAGAAACACCAGACCGCTGCTGACGGCTGAAAGCGGAGTTTGGGGAGAAAACGCGATTTCTCGGCCAGCGACGGCAAAGTCTCCGGAGCGGTTCAGCGCGAATGCCGCTTCTGCG
>NW_011180870.1:0-564 GCF_000146605.3 Meleagris gallopavo
CTGTTGAGGAGTGCCTAGCAGTATTTTTGAGAGAAAAGGGAAGGTACTTGTCAGAAAAGTGCTCTTTCTGGGAGAGAGTAGCATAGTTGGTTGGAAAATGCCACCCATTTGTGAGAAAGCTGCTTTGTTTCCGGGAGAAAATAGCATTCTTTGGGGAGAAGATGTCCTGTTTTGGATGGAAAAGTAGTACTTGTGGGAGAAGCTGTCCAATGTTTGGGCCCAAGGTAGCATTACTGGGAGGTAATGTCATTGTATTGGAGAAGGGTGGTATTTCTGGGAGAGAATGTGTTCTTTTTGGAAGCCAACGGTGTACTTTGGGGGGAAGAAGTGGCTGTTTTGGGAGAAAGTGTCCTAGTTTGGGGAGAAAGTGTCATAGTGCGGAGTGTGGTGTAGTAGATTAGGGGGAATTGGGAGGTATTCCTAAGAGAACTGTCATTTCTGGGAGAAAAGGGCTTATGTGGGGGGAAAAGGTGAGGAATGTGTGAGAAAGCTGGTGTTTCTGGGAGTAAATGCCATCTTTTGGGGGCTAGAAATGGTCTTTCTGGTGGGATGTGCCACATCTTT
>NW_011180871.1:0-443 GCF_000146605.3 Meleagris gallopavo
ACTGACGCTGCCATCGTCACGGCCCTGCCATCAGGGCTCCAAACTAAGGCAGCCAGCTGCCCAGGCACTCCGGCCAAGACCTTTGTGAAGCACCACTTTGTTCATCCCTGCAGTGATGGGCACGCAGCCCCTACTGACGAGGGAGACATGGCATGCCTGGCCGCTGACATCCACTCCATCCCATAGTGTGGGTCTGGCACAGCTCACGTCTCCCCTGGAACTCACTGGCTGAGCATCTCAGGCTCACAACCTTCCCCACGCTGCTGCTACGACGTGAGGTCTGTTACCGAGCTGCTGTTTGGAGCTACGTCCTGTACTGCTCTGAGAAGACAGGAGGGCGGCGCTCGCACAAAGGTCACACGTGGGTTCTGTGCTGTGCTGGGCTCTCCCCAGCCCGCATCTTGGCCTCGCCATCGTGCGATTGTGCCACTTCTGTTCTGGTC
>NW_011180872.1:0-515 GCF_000146605.3 Meleagris gallopavo
GATCAGGTTCTGGACCACCTGAGGACCCAAACATCCAGGAGTCCTTGGGTCCTGACGAGATGAGTCCCAGAGTTCCGAGGGAATTCACCGCCGCAGTCACCGAGCCACTCTCCATGGTATTTCACAAGTCGAGGCAGTCAGGTCAAGTCCCTGGTGAGGAGAAAAAAGGTGACAGCACACCTCTTAGGAAGGATAGAAAGTGTGACGCAGGGAACT
Source organism: Meleagris gallopavo (assembly GCF_000146605.3). Lineage (NCBI taxonomy): Eukaryota > Metazoa > Chordata > Aves > Galliformes > Phasianidae > Meleagris > Meleagris gallopavo. The sequence continues at coordinate 217 of NW_011180872.1, forward strand.
ACCAGCATGGCAGTCTCACCTCTGTGCTGGTCACGGATCATGGAGCAGATCATCCTGGAAGTGACTCTCAAGCACACATTCCAGTGCGTCACCACCCTGTGCGTGAAAAGCTGCCTCCTAATAACCAACCTAAACCTCCCCTGTCTCACTTTAAAACCATTTCCTCTTGTCCTATCGCTATCCACCCTCCTAAACAGCCGTTGCCCCCTCCTGCTTATGCGCTCCCTTCGAGTCTTGGAAGGCTGTCATGAGCTATCTCCAGAGCTTTCTCTTCTCCCACAGAAACAATCCCAGTTCCC
>NW_011180873.1:0-423 GCF_000146605.3 Meleagris gallopavo
ACGTGGTTTTTGTTCCCATCGTCAGTCTTGATGGGGCAAGTCGCTAGGCGAAACCAGCAGAGCCAGGTGGTGGTCTGGCTCTTGGTTTCAAGCGGGCGCTGCTTCTCGTGAAGGACATGGCTTTTGTTCCCGTCCTCCATGTTGGTGGAGCAGGTGGTTAGGCCGAACCAGCAGAGCCAGTTGGTGGTCTGGCTCTTGGGTTTCTCCCGGGCCGTCCTCCTCGTGGAGGACTTGGTTTTTGTTCCCATCCTCGATCTTGATGGGGCAGGTGGTTAGACCAAGCCGGGAGAGCCAGCTGGAGGCCTGGCACTCGATCTCTAAGGGTTGCTGCTCCTCGGGAAGGAGCAGCTTTTTGTCCCAATTCCGGGCCCAGCTGAGACAGCTGGCAAAGTCAGGAATTGGAGACATGAAGGCAAGTAAGAT
>NW_011180874.1:0-333 GCF_000146605.3 Meleagris gallopavo
CAACCGCAGAAATGCTTCTGGTTTGCCTCCCAGTCCCCTCCTTCTCACTCACGCACTCTGAATAAATGCTGCTGATTGCAACAAGTGAGGGGGCCTCACATCCTTCTTTGCATGAACACCGCTACATCCATGGCCAGAAATATTCAGAATGTCACCAGAATGCTGAAGCTTCAGCACAGTACGGCACTGGCTCTGTTCACACAGGGATGCTGAGACTTGCAATCCTGATAATGGTCTGTCTGTCCATTCTGTTGCTGAGAGGCCATAGAGCAGGTGTGCAGCTGGTCCCATGGTGTAAAGGTGAGCACTCTGGACTCTGAATCCAGCGATCTG
>NW_011180875.1:0-445 GCF_000146605.3 Meleagris gallopavo
GGGAGCAGCCGTGGTCGGCCAGTTAGACCTATGGCAGCAATGAAAAGGAGTGATTTCTGTGGGACAGCCCTGATGCAGCTGAGAGCAGTGCAGGAATGAGTCAGTGCCCGTGCAGCGTATGCCGACTGGTTGCTGTGAGCTGGTCCTGTGTGCCTCGAAGCACGTCACTGACTTTGTATCGTGGACTTTTTCTCCTGGCTTTGGCTGTATCTCGGGGCATTGCTAGCGAGGACAGAACAGACAGCGTTGTCTTTTCTGCTCTTCCCTCTTCTGTGCTTCCCTTTTCTGCTCTTCTCTTCAGCTACACTTCAGCTCTTCTCCCTCAGTGTTAGCCACTCCTCTTCTGCTCTTCTGCTGTTCTTTCTCCCTTGTATCCCTCCCTCACTCCTGCATCTGTACTCCTCTTCTGCTTTCTTCTTACCTGTATCCTCTTTTGCTCTTTTTC
>NW_011180876.1:0-496 GCF_000146605.3 Meleagris gallopavo
GTTCATGGCGTGACGGGGGATGTTGGGCCTCCAGACAGCACCGGAGGCCCTATGTAGAACTAACGATTTATTGGTCCCGAAAAAATATTCAGAGAGTTATGGCATTAGTGGACACTGGAGCAGAAACATCAATCACTTACGGAGATCCAAAGAAATTTCATGGAAACAGAGTGATGATTGGTGGTTTTGGGGGACAAACTATTCCTGTCACCCAAACATGGTTAAAATTGGGGGTTGGGCATCTCCCACCCCGGGAATATAAGGTATCTATTGCCCCAGTCCAGGAATACATCTTGGGCATAGATATTCTATGCGGTCTGGCTCTCCAGACAACCGTGGGAGAGTTCAGACTCCGACAGAGATGTATTAGTATCCGGGCGGTGCAGGTAATATTAAGAGGCCATGCGAACATGGGCCAATTGCCTGCCAAACCGCGCCGGATTACTAATGTGAGACAGTACAGACTCCGGGTGGGCAGGACGAAATATACAAAAAC
>NW_011180877.1:0-440 GCF_000146605.3 Meleagris gallopavo
GCAGACAATGACCAGTCAGCAAAGTGAGGTTCCGGGGCATGCCGGGAAATGCACATTCCACTTCCTTGCTGTTTCCACAGAGACCAACACATCTCTCCGGGCACTTGTTACGGCACTTGGGAGCACCGCAGCTCTGCTGCCACCTGTTGGACACAATACAGTCATGAAGGCACTGCCCTGCATCCGGGCCTCTTGCACAAACCTGTGCTCCTTGCTCGGAGCACATGGCTGCACTCTGCGCACGATGTTGCTTACCACCAGAGAAGGCTCAGGTACCCAACACCATTTTGGCTTCCATCTTGTCTGAGAACTGCTCATTATGCACAGCCCTCATCTTTGCTTCGGTTTGTTGAGGTAGGACTGCCATTGCTTCCTCAGTCCCACACACCCCCTTCCCATCCCACACTGCCATGGGAGATCAGGTTCTGGACCACCTGAGG
>NW_011180878.1:0-521 GCF_000146605.3 Meleagris gallopavo
GACACAAGGTGAGCAGAAATGCAAAATGGAAGAAGAGGACAATCACATCACTGGTATTCTCCGGCCTGTTGTCGTTTCTGGTTCTGTTTTATCTTTAGTCAAAAGGTGTAAATTGGATATCTGCTATAACAGATGTCCAATATTTTTCGTCTGAGAAACAAAATAAATAACCCCCTTTTTCTCTAAATTCCTAGTTTTGCCCTGCCCTACATTGAGTGGCAAGCCCCTCCCAAGGAGTAAATCATGCCCCCTTGATCACTGTTTTCCCCCTATATTCCCCCAGTGATCTGAAAATACAGTGTCCTCTATGCAAAGAGAACTCTGCCTGCCTAACTACTGAAGAATTCTCACTGCCTAGGCAGTCTTGAATCAGGGTAAGGGAATTATGACTGAGCTGTGTACACTGCAGCCTCAGCAACCTTTCCAATGGTTTTCCAGGATAGACTCTCTCTGCATCTTATCCCTTCCTTATTCTCTTTCACTCCACTGTCCATACACCTAAGACTCACAGTGTACCACTC
>NW_011180879.1:0-517 GCF_000146605.3 Meleagris gallopavo
TGAAAGCTGCTCTTCCCAGTACTTCTAGGAACTCAAAATTCCAGAATGAGGCTTAGCTGTGAAGCAACTTAGTTCAGAACAAAATACAACACTCCAAAGTATTCAAGATAAATTTAGCTGAACATTCTACAAAACATAAATGGTATGCACTGTAATTTTGAAAAAAAAACCTCTTTAGCTCTTCAGAAATTACTGGCTTTTCTGCCAGCAAACTTAGCAAAGATTTGTTTTAAGTTCAAACATGTCACATTTCATTCTCCTGCACTTCTAACGCACAAAGACTTCTCTGTTCTCATCCAATTTTACTAATACAAATTAAAAGCATTTGAGGAAGACTCCACCACTTCCATCTCTTTTCTAGTCTTACAAGAAGTCATCCGTTTCCATCTTTAGCTACTTCTCCCAATTCCTCTCTCACTTTGGTAATGACTCATTCATGTCATATTAAATGTATGTTTTGCAATAAAGCTACACTGATTTTTTATGGCACAATTGTCACTGAGTTACGCTGCAATAC
>NW_011180880.1:0-496 GCF_000146605.3 Meleagris gallopavo
GTGTTGGCTGTCGGGTTCCTCCTCTCCCTGTCCAGCTCAGCCTGGACTTCCTCCCAGTCTTCCCCTCCACACAAAGCGGGAAACTCCCCCCGCGTTTCTCTGCTGGGCATCCCACGGCCTTCCTGCAAACGCACGATCACTTGTGCTGGGCACTGCCGTGTCTCAGGGCTGATCCCGGTCTCTGGAAGCCTCTGGATCCCATAGGCTGCTTCTGCCCCGCCTGCAGTGCTGCATCTGGGAGGGTGAGGGGAAGGAGAGGACCATGCAGCCCCTTCCCAAAGCCATTCCCGATGCCCTGGCTCATGCCTCTGAATGGCGGGAAAGGGCTCCTGAGCTCTGTCCCTACCTTGGACCCCCTGCGGCTCTTCCTCCAGCTGCCCCATAACCCTTCCGCCCTTCCTTTCTCTTCCACTTGCAGGGGGTCTGGATTCCCACCTTCGGCTCCTTTGACACCATCTCCAAGGACGTCCGGACTGAGGATGGGACCGTGACTCTG
>NW_011180881.1:0-531 GCF_000146605.3 Meleagris gallopavo
GTTTGTAGCCGTGGCCTACGGTAGTGTGCCCCGGCACTGCTGAGAGTGCCGTGGTTTGTTCTGTCCTGCCTTCCGTGTGCGTGCTGTTCCTGATGCACGCAGGAAGCCTTGAGGTGCAAGCTCATCTTATCCTGCTGCTGCTGCTGTGCTGCGTGCACGCGCTGCCAGGCACAGTGTCCAACCCCCTGTGCAGGCGCTGCCTTGCAGGAGATGGCTTTGGGTTCTAGTTTGTATGGGACTTTTGGGAAGGAGATAGAGGTGGAGCTTCTAGCGTGCCCGAAGGTGAGGAAGGCGGTTTCCAGTACTGGCAGCCAAAGCTGCCCGGGCGGGTGACTTGAGCTCCCACAGCGAGCTGTCAGCCAGTTGTTAGCCGTGAAGGGTCCCTGACCGTTTCTGAATTGCTTCTTGTAGGACTCGCGCAGTCCTGGGAGACTGAGACTTGGGAGACAGTGCAGAAACCCAAGGCAAGTGCTGCTCGGCTGAGGAAGAAAGCCAAGAAGGAAAGCAAAAAGAAATGATAAGGGCTTGAGC
>NW_011180882.1:0-483 GCF_000146605.3 Meleagris gallopavo
TGCTGAACTACAGTTTCTGAGGTCACCAGAGGGTTTAATATCGAAACCAAGGTCCCATATAGGTGGGAAGGGGCCTCTTGTAAAATTAAATCTCGCATGCCCGCCGAGAACTGGATCATATCCGGGCTATCCTACGAGTCTTCATATATTGCTTCTCTCATGCCTAAGTCGCGAATGTAGTTTTGAAGGTCCTCCATGGAGGACCATAGTCCTATGTTTAGGGGAATATCTGTTTTATTTGGCCAGACCATCCGGCACGCTGCCATTAACCAATCTATTATTGAGTGGTTCTCATTGCTATACTGGATGGCAGCGTATAGTCTCTGCCTGACAGCAGGATGTAATGCTATGGTGGCCAGCTTTGACATTTCCGGCCCATTAACCATAACACTTTCTGCTCCTGAATCCAATAACCTGAGCAGCCATGCAGGTATACTCTCTCTCGGCCTCTGCCAAAATCGCTGCACCAGGTCCATTAGTAGG
>NW_011180883.1:0-323 GCF_000146605.3 Meleagris gallopavo
ATCCGGCCGGAAGTGGGCGTGTCCCCGCTAAGCCCCGCCCCTCCACTTCCGGCAGCTCTCCCATTACCGTTGCTCCGACCCCATCACCGCCATGGCGCCGAGGCCACACCCCTCACCCAACGCCGCACCTGGATTGGCTGTGGGTGACGAAGGGGGGCAGGTCTACATCCTGCGCTGGGACACGCCTCTTGCCTGAAGCCACGCCCCCTCGGATCCAAGCCACGCCCCTTCCTCTGTCCCCCCATCGGTGTCGAATAAATCCTTTGGCTCCGCCTCCTTGTCGTGACGTCATTGGAGTCAGCCCCATAACCTGCCCCGTAACT
>NW_011180884.1:0-303 GCF_000146605.3 Meleagris gallopavo
AGCAAAAAGAGGATACGGGTAAGAAAGAAAAGCGGAAGAGGAGTACAGATGCAGGAGTGAGGGAGGATACAAGGGAGAAAGAACAGCAGAAGAGCAGAAGAGGAGTGGCTAACACCGAGGGAGAGGAGCTGAAGTGTAGCTGAAGAGAAGAGCAGAAAAGGGAAGCACAGAAGAGGGAAGAGCAGAAAAGACAACGCTGTCTGTTCTGTCCTCGCTAGCAATGCCCCGAGATACAGCCAAAGCCAGGGGAAAAAGTCCACGATACAAAGTCAGTGACGTGCTTCGAGGCACACAGGGGATAGG
>NW_011180885.1:0-440 GCF_000146605.3 Meleagris gallopavo
CAGAATCACAGAATCACAGAATTGTAGAGGTTGGAAGGGACCTCTAGAGATCATCGAGACCAACCCCCTTGCCAAAGCAGGTTCCCTACACCAGGTTGCACAGGTAGGTGTCCAGGCAAGACTTGAATATCTCCAGAGAAGGAGACTCCACAACCTCCCTGGGCAGCCTGTTCCAGTGCTCCATCACCCTCACCGTGAAGAAGTTCTTACGCACATTCTTGCAAAACTTCCTATGCTGCAGCTTATGTCCATTTCCCCTTGTCCTGTCTCCACGTACCACTGAAAAGAGACTGGCCTCACCGCTATGGCCGCCACACCTCAGATATTTATAAACCTGGATCAGGTCCCCTCTCAGTCGTCTTTTCTCAAGGCTAAACAGACCCAGTTCACTTAGCCTTTCTTCATCGGGAGATGCTCCAGGCCCTTCACCATCTTTGTGG
>NW_011180886.1:0-504 GCF_000146605.3 Meleagris gallopavo
AGAAGGGCCACTAAGACGATCAGAGGGCTGGAGCACCTCTCTTAGAAAGAAATGTTGAGGGAACTGGGATTGTTTGTGTGGGAGAAGAGAAAGCTCTGGAGATAGCTCATGACAGCCTTCCAAGACTCGAAGGGAGCGCATAAGCAGGAGGGGGCAACGGCTGCTTAGGAGGGTGGATAGCGATAGGACAAGGGGAAATGGTTTTCAAGTGAGACAGGGGAGGTTTAGGTTGGTTATTAGGAGGCAGCTTTTCACGCACAGGGTGGTGACGCACTGGAATGTGTGCTTGAGAGTCACTTCCAGGATGATCTGCTCCATGATCCGTGACCAGCACAGAGGTGAGACTGACATGCTGGTAGTTCCCCGCGTCACACTTTCTATCCTTCCTAAGGGGTGTGCTGTCACCTTTTTCTCCTCACCAGGGACTTGACCTGACTGCCTCGACTTGTGAAATACCATGGAGAGTGGCTCGGTGACTGCAGCGGTGAATTCCCTCGGAACTCG
>NW_011180887.1:0-762 GCF_000146605.3 Meleagris gallopavo
TCAGGGCTTCATACCTGTTACAGAGAGGGACCAGAGGAACCGAGGTAGGTCGGGATAGGGGTTGCCTGCGACGCCAGGCTGAGACCTGCTGCCATTCCTCCTCTCCTCTCAAGCTGTCTCTTCCTGTTTGACTATGATGAGAGAAAGGGTCCATTACTCCCTCAGTCTGGGAAGTGCAAACTCTGCGCCTTTCTCGCAGAGAGTCACTCCACCAGTCAGTCTGCCGCTCGCAGTCTCTGATGGTCTGCAGTCTATCTACCTCCTCCCTAAGCTCCACCACCAGGTTGAGCAGCTCGTCCAGCTGCTCACACCGCACGCAAGTGGCATCCTTCCCATCCTCCCCCGGCAGCAGCAGGCTGAGGCACTCCCGGCAGCCAGAGACCTGAACCGCCACATTATTGAGCAGACCCTCTGTCTGGGTTGCCACAGTCTTTGCGTGGGAAGCACGGTTCCTGGTGAGGACCATGTTTGAAGTGGTGGCGTCAGGGCCTGTCAACAAGAGAGCAAGTCAACTGAGAAAAAGACGAGCACTCACCCGTACTGACACAAGACACAGCCTCCACTCCCACTGCTGCCTACTTGAATGGGCAGTGCAGGCGGCCCTCACACACTGACTATCTCCACCCTAGGTGGTTAGAGCAGCTTTCCACACCTTCTGTGTTGTGTTGTGTGCTGTAGTTCCCGCCTCCCGGGTCTCATTTTATCCACACAGCAAATGGGCCAAGGTCAATCTCCAGAGATAAAGAGCAGGCAGTGTCAGCT
>NW_011180888.1:0-397 GCF_000146605.3 Meleagris gallopavo
TTTGCGCAATAGCATCCATAGTTAAAATCCACCCCTCGGTCTCTAGCCCACTTATATGTCGCATCTCTCCCTTGATGGCCTGAGGTCTCATGGGCCCATCGGGCTAGGAAATAATTCACCCTTGTTCTGCCAGTCCAGATCTATTTGGGCCACCTCAATTCTGGCAGCTCTGTCTACCTGATGGTTATTTTGCTTGCTTCTTTTCTAGTAGCCCTATTCTTGGGCACATGGGCATCTACGTGACGCACCTTTTATAACCCATATTCTTTATTCGGGCAGCAATATCTTTTCCACAGCTCAGCAGCCCAATAGGTTTACCCTTTCTTTGCCAGTTGTTTTGCTCCCACTGCTGTACCACCCCCATAGAGCATTTGCCACCATCCACGAGTCAGTGTAA
>NW_011180889.1:0-486 GCF_000146605.3 Meleagris gallopavo
GCAATTGAAGTAACCAATAATACTTGGCATCCTGCCAATCATGCAATAAAAATGCAGTAATCGCATAACAATTTCCCCTTGGCCAGCAATTTAAAGTAGTTTATTCAAAGAACAAATGGATCATAAGTGCCTAAACGGACCTTGTTTCCTCTACTATCTGTGATGATGTTTCTACATTATTGATGAAATCAGAAGGCCATACTTTCCTCAATTTGTGAATTACAAATCAACTATTTTTACCCTGAATGCTGTAAACACATCAGGCTGATCAGAATTTTGGAACCTGCATGAATTGTCATCTTCAGACACTTGATGAGGATCCCCGGAGTTATAAATAGACGGAAAGAGCGCATAAATCTAGGAAAGCAAGAAAAACAAAAGAAAAATATCAGCACAAATAATACTTGGCATTCACTTTGTCTAGTATATCCAAGGCCAGTTTGCTCCTGGCTATCATGCTTCAATGTATGTCAGAAAAAACTGGCT
>NW_011180890.1:0-481 GCF_000146605.3 Meleagris gallopavo
CATGGGGCCGCACCAGAGCCGAGTCGACGGGGACAATCACCTCCCTCTCCCTGCTGGTCGCTCCTCTTTGAATGCAGCCCACGATACAGTTGGCCTTCTGGGCTGCAAGTGCACACTACTGGCTTATGTCCAGCTCTTTGTCCACCAGGATCCCCGAGTCCTCCGCAGGGCTGCTCCCAAGGGCTTCTACGCCCAGTTGGTACAAGCATCTGGGTTTCCCCTTCATCAGGGACATCAACAGTGGGGTTGAGTGCACCCTACGGACACCAAGCTGTGGGGTGCAGTGACACAGCAGAGGGACGGGATGCCATCCACAGAGACCTCAACAGGCTGAGCAGTGGGCACAAATCCAAGTGCAGGGTCAGTAGCTGGGATGAGGGAACACCCGACCACCAAAACATGCTAGGGGATGAAAGGACTGAGCGTAGTCCTGCTCCATAAGGCCTGGGAGTACTGGTGGGTGGGAGCTGGACACAAGCCA
>NW_011180891.1:0-500 GCF_000146605.3 Meleagris gallopavo
ACGCAATACCGATGCATTTCCACATCCAGCCCTGTGCACAGTGTGTGGCATAGTTCTGAGTGCCTGACAAACCCAAGCAAAATCAATTTCTGTAGCTTATTTTAAATATATATATATATATGTATATTTGCTTTAGTTTCTGCTCCCTGTTCCATTTATTTACGTTCTCCCTTGCTTCATATGTAACTTCCAACCTTGGCATTTTGCAGATAATACCTTTTCCCCCTCTCATCCTTCGATGGCTCCTGATGGTCCCTTGTTTCTCAGTTATAATGGGCTCTCAGTGTCATGAGCCCGTTCGCGTAAGAATTTGGGAGTGGCGTTCACTCCATGGATCTTATCACAGTTAGTGTCCCTAGTTGCTATCATGCAGACTCCACCAACTCCAACAGATAGATACAGCTACAATATACACTCCTAAGGGGGAAGCAGGAATGCATTTTTTGATGAGCATAGATATGCTGTAGTAGATGTAACAGTGACTTAACAAGACTGGACAT
>NW_011180892.1:0-522 GCF_000146605.3 Meleagris gallopavo
GCAGGGCTGCACCCCGCCCCAGGTGTTGCCACAAAAACAGGAGGGCAAGGGAATGCCCAGGCAAAGGCAAGGGCCAAGAGAACATGGAAGGAAATGCCAAGGATGACGGCCCAGACAATACGGCAGGGAACGCCAAAACTGAATGCCGACATGAATGTGGCAACACAAAGCCAAGGGGAATGGCCAAGAGAATGGGGCAAGGAACACAAAAATAGGAGGACAAGAGAATGTAATAGTGAAAACAGTGCAAGACCAGAGACAAGCAAGACACAGAACAAAGAGGATAGGCAGCCTTCTGTGGGCGCCATGAAGCGCAATTCAGAGCTCTGGGGGAACCCTATTGTGCCGGGCTCTGGAATGGGTAAACGCTGGCGGGTGTGCATCGCCCTTACCTGCTGGGCGGACAGTGGCCAGTCAGCAAAGTGAGGTTCCGGGGCATGCCGGGAAATGCACATTCCAGTTCCTTGCTGTTTCCACCGAGACCAACACATCTCTCCGTGCAGTTGTTACGGCACTTGGGAG
>NW_011180893.1:0-503 GCF_000146605.3 Meleagris gallopavo
AGGGAGAGCGTTTCAGAAAGTGGGGAGAGATCCTTTCAGGACTGCGGAGAAAAAACCCCCCACTCGCAGGTAGTGCAGGAGGCTGAATTCGCACTTGTCGGCATCGGAATCGCACTTCTTCGCTCTCATGCCCTGAAAGAGGCATTCGCGCTGAACCGCTCCGGAGACTTTACCGTAGCTGGCCGAGAAATCGCGTTTCTCCCCAAACTCCGCTTTCAGCCGTCAGCAGCGGTCTCGTGTTTCTCGCTTGCCGAGAACGGGCCACTTCAGCCGGCTGCTTTTCTCCGACGAGTGAGCGGGCTCCTGTGCGCGCATCGGAAAGGAGCGGTTTGCACTTCGCCTTGGCTACATGCAGAATGCACTACGCCTACTCTGAATACTATGTCTCTGCCTTTATTTCGAGCCACAATTCATTCTAGTCAGGTTTTCCACTGCTACACATCTGCATTCAGACAGGAAAAGAGTGGAAGGGAAAACAAGCTCTAATAAGGCATTTGCAAGTT
>NW_011180894.1:0-558 GCF_000146605.3 Meleagris gallopavo
AGAAAGAGCACTTTTCTGACAAGTACCTTCCCTTTTCTCTCAAAAATACTGCTAGGCACTCCTCAACAGGACATTTTCTCCCATCTACACCCCGTTTTCTCCCCAAAGGACCCCTTTTCACACCAAAAATACCACACTTGCCCTCCAAGAGAAGTCAGTCTTTCCCACAATTGTCCACTTTTCTCCCACGTACTTGTCATTTTCTCCCAGAAATACCACATTTCACTTGGAAATTGGGCCTGTGCTTCCAAAAAGATGATATTTTCTCCCAGGCATACCTGTTTTCTTCAAACTACCGCACGTTTTCTCCCAAAAAGACTAGATGACAAGACCAAATAGGACACTTGCAACCAAGAATAGGACATCTTCTCCCACAAATACCACTTCTCTCCCAAGGATAGGACATTTTCCCTAAATGCTATGGCAGTTCTGCTAAGAAATACTCTTTCCTTCCCTAAATGGGACATATGCACCCACAAAGACCACGACTCCGAGAAATTCCTCCCAGTTACACTCCATTACATTCCTCTATGATGACACTTACTCCCAGACTTTTGG
>NW_011180895.1:0-462 GCF_000146605.3 Meleagris gallopavo
TTTCTAGCCCCCAAAAGATGGCATTTACTCCCAGAAACACCAGCTTTCTCACACATTCCTCACCTTTTCCCCCCCACATAAGACCTTTTCACCCAGAAATGACAGTTCTCTTAGGAATACCTCCCAATTAAACCTAATCTGCTACACCACACTCCGCACTATGACACTTTCTCCCCAAACTAGGACGCTTTCTCCCAGAAAGGCCGCTTTTTCCCCCAAAGTACACCGTTGGCTTCCAAAAAGAACACATTCTCCCCAAGATATACCTCCCTTCTCCAATACAATGACATTACCTCCCAGTAATGCTACCTTGGGCCCAAACATTGGACAGCTTCTCCCACAAGTACTACTTTTCCATCCAAAAAGAGGACATCTTCTCCCCAGAGAATGCTATTTTCTCCCGGAAACCAAGCAGCTTTCTCACAAATGGGTGGCATTTTCCAACCAACTATGCTACTCTCT
>NW_011180896.1:0-515 GCF_000146605.3 Meleagris gallopavo
GTATATCTGGGAGAAAAAGTCATATTTCAGGGCACAAAGCTGGTATTTCTTGGAGAAAATGCCATATTTTTCGGGGACTAAACTGGTATTTCTGGCAGAAAACGTTGTGTTTGTCAGGAGAAAATGGGTATTTCTGGCACCAAATGTCATCTTTCATGGAGAAATGTGGCGTTTCTGGGAGAAAACGTGATATTTCTGGGGAGAATACTGCAGTTTCTGGGAGGAAATGTCATATTTTGGGGGGGAAATCTCCAATTTCTAGGACAAAATGTCATATTTTTGGTGGGAAAACTGGTATTTCTGTGAGACAATGTCCTATTTCCGGGAGAAAACTGGGTTTTCTGGTAGAAAAGGTTGAGATTTGGTGAGAAAACTGGTATATCTGGCACAAAATATCATATTTCTGGGAGAAAGCTGATTATTTCTGTAGAGACATTGCCATATTTTTGGGAAGAAAACGGATATTTCTGGGAGAAAGGTCATATTTTGAGGAAGAAAACTGGTATATCCGGGAG
>NW_011180897.1:0-451 GCF_000146605.3 Meleagris gallopavo
AGCAGAATATAAGGAGAGAGAGAGAGTGTGTGTCTGGAAGGTGGATCGGCCTCACCACAATGCTGAGATGAGAAGTGCAGTCCAGTTGAGCCGATGAAGAAGTGCAGGCAGAGAAGCGCAGGCAGAGAAACACAGATGGAGAAGCGCAGACGGAGAAGCGCAAGCGAAGAAGCAGAGGCAAAGAAGAGAGCATCAGGTGACCTTGCCGGGAGATCTATCTCCTCGCTGACCGCAAAGTCCCCTGGGGAAATGTAGTTCTTCTTCTCCTCTGGACAGGCACCCGGAACTTGAGCATCAGCAGTCAAACCCCGAGTGCATTACATGATGTTATGATGCGGAATACTGATAACCAAAAATCATGAAACCATGACAGCTTCTTACAATGCCAATGTGTCAGCGACCCATCATTCTTGCCACCTTCCATTTCCTGATGGACAGTCGTGCACGTTAC
>NW_011180898.1:0-364 GCF_000146605.3 Meleagris gallopavo
GATGAGAGTCCAGAAGGCACTCAGGCAGAAGTTAAAATTCAAAATGTGAAAGTAAGAATGAAGGCTTTAACAGAAGCTGTTGTCACTAAATTCAGAGAATTATTCTCAAACCTCCAAGACGTGACTGTTTGCACTTTGTGAGGAAGAAAACATGCAGCAGAAGAAACACTATCTGACTCCTTTCACTGTGCCTCGGGTCTTTTCTAACACTGGAAGAGAGGCACAGATCTTCTGTTTCTCAGGGGGAGAAAGGAGTTACAGCTGTATCCAAAAAACCTAGAATCGGCTTTGGCTAGTACAATTCCTCCTACAATATATGTATGAATTAATTGGTTTCAGAGAGAGATTTCAAAGAAAAGGGTAT
>NW_011180899.1:0-328 GCF_000146605.3 Meleagris gallopavo
AAAAGCCAAGGAGAGCAAAGCAAAATCACTTGAAATCCTCACAAACAGAGGGGAATACGCTCAGGAAAGGAAAAAGCAGTTCCAAGAATAGAAACAAAAGGGAAAATTAAACAACACTGGAAAAAAAAAACCAATGCATTGTCAATGCAGAAGGAGCAGGAAACCAAAGGCAGAAACCACAGAAAAACAACACGGAAAACAAACCGAGGAAACCAACATCAACCCAATGCAGCAGCAGCAGCCTCTGCAGCAACATGAAAATGCAAAAAAATACAAGGTCATGGCAAAGCACAGATGACCACCAAGTGTGCAGGAGGCCAAAAATCTT
>NW_011180900.1:0-489 GCF_000146605.3 Meleagris gallopavo
TAAGATGCAATTATTTTCTTCTGATTTCTGTTCTATTTCAGCTCAGCGTAGTTTACTCAGCCAGGCTGGTTGTACGTGTGAGCGGACGGACGCTTCGAAGGAGCTGGACGCTCTGCACTCTGACCAATGGCCCAGGAAACCTTACTGCCATAATCAAAGCTATGGTAATGTACATCAACAAAAGCAGAATCAACAAAGGAAGTGTTCTGTTCCAAACTTTGGCTTACGCCATATCTGCGAATATCCTGTACAGTGCTTTTGTAGCTGTGTTACCGAGACCAGCAGAAGTCTTTTTTTCTACCTAAACTCATAAATGAACTTAATTTGATTACACACTTGGAGGAGGAATTTGTGTTTTTTTTATTAGAAATACATAGAGTTTGTATAATAGCTACCATCACTGACATAGCGGAATAAATAGTTGCAGGTTGATCCTGTGTTGCTTTTTACTCTACGTGTCCAGTATGTTTTTCAAATGAATATTGGCGT
>NW_011180901.1:0-497 GCF_000146605.3 Meleagris gallopavo
ACAGACCCAGTTCACTTAGCCTTTCTTCATAGGGGAGATGCTCCAGGCCCTTCACCATCTTTGTGGCCCTCCGCTGGACTCTTTCCAAGAGATCCCTGTCTTTTTTGTCCTGGGGAGCCCAGAACTGGACACAGTACTCCAGATGAGGCCTTCCCAGGGCAGAGTAGAGGGGGAGGATCACCTCCCTCGACCTGCTGGACACGCTCTTCTTAATGCACCCCCAGAACACCATTGGCCTTTTTGGCCACGAGGGCACACTGCTGGCTCATGGCCAACCTGTCGTCCACCAGGACGCCCAAGTCTCTCTCTGCAGAGCTCCTCTCCAGCAGCTCATCCCCCAGCCTGTATTGGTGCATGCAATTATTCCTCCCTAGGTGTAAGACCCTGCACTTGCTTTTGTTGAACCTCATCCGGTTTCTTACTGCCCAGCTCTCCAGCCTGTCCAGGTCTCGCTGAATGGCAGCACAGCCTTCAGGCGTGTCAGCCAATCCTCCCAA
>NW_011180902.1:0-490 GCF_000146605.3 Meleagris gallopavo
GGAATGTGTGAGAAAGCTGGTGTTTCTGGGAGTAAATGCCATCTTTTTGGGCTGGAAATGGTCTTTCCTAGGGTGGGAATGTGGGCCAACGATCTTTGTGAGGCAATCGGTGTTTGTGAGGGCAAATGGTAAATATTCTGGATCGAAATGGTCTTTCCGCAGTAAAATGCCAAAAGTCTGGGAGTAAGTGTCATGATGAGGAATGTAATGGAGTGTAATTGGGAGGAACTGGGAGGCATTTCTCGGAGTCGTGGTCTTTGTGGGTGCATATGTCCCATTTAGGGAAGGAAAGGAGTATTTCTTAGCAGAACTGCCATAGCATTTAGGGAAAATGTCCTATCCTTGGGAGACAAGTGGTATTTGTGGGAGAAGATGTCCTATTCTTGGTTGCAAGTGTCCAATTGGTCTTGTCATCTAGTCTTTTTGGGGTGAAAACGTGCGGTAGTTTGAAGAAAACAGGTATGCCTGGGAGAAAATACCATCTTTTTGG
>NW_011180903.1:0-360 GCF_000146605.3 Meleagris gallopavo
TCATGAGGTGCAGATCCGTCCAATGTTCCATCAGTCCCATGCAGACCATCGCCGGGTGTTACACATGTTCTGACAGTAACACTGGAACGTTTTGATGACATTTCATTCCTTCCGGTGATCCTGAAGGCTCAAAGACTCACGGGGAGAAATACAGATGGTTTCAGAGGTAGCAAGAGGGGAAGGTCTGCCCTCCAGGGCAAAATACAGGCCGTGTTTCTATCCTGGGTCAAAAGTTCCGCTTGTACAGGGGCACGTCCTGGCCGCCTGTACCACATTTTCCGGCCGGATGGTTGCGGCTGCATCATAATATCAGGCAGCAAAGGAGGTGTCCTGATCTGCCATAGGGACATGATGGGAGTC
>NW_011180904.1:0-510 GCF_000146605.3 Meleagris gallopavo
ATGGAACCCCTCTCCTGTAAGCAAGGAGAGCTGGGCTGTTCAGCCTGGAGAAGTGAAGGCTCCAAGGGAACCTGGTAACAGCTTTTCAATACCTAAAGGAAAGAACAAGGGAAAATGGAGGTGAAATCTAAGCTAAATGTCTTGTACAGTGAGGGTGCTGAGGCAGTGGCACAGGTTGCCAGAGACATGGTGGATGTGCTGGCCCTTTCAAGGTGAGCCTGGCTCAGACTCTGAGCAACTTGATCTAGCTGTGGATGGTCAGCATGCGGGGGTCGGATCACATCGCAAACCTACCTGCATACAAGCAGCGCACCAACATGGGGTGCATGATGTTCATTACCTGCTGGACACATCTCACACCACTGACTGGAGGAGCCCAGGCAATCCTTCAACTCCATCAGGCTGCAAAATGAAATCAGAAGAGACGCAGAATATCATTTAAAACACAACGAGGATGCACACAATGCCCTTAAAAACACCCACCGCATGGATGCAATTAGCACATAGCCC
>NW_011180906.1:0-473 GCF_000146605.3 Meleagris gallopavo
ATAAGAAACTTGAGGTTAATCTGTTTTGGTCATCTCTAGCAGCAGACACGTGCACACCACATTGCCCTGGGCAGAAGAAAATAACATCGAATGGCGATTCCACCTGCCGTATAATCCGACAGGGGCAGGCCTCATTGAACGTTATAACGGTATTCTTAAGGCTGCCTTGAAGACAGACTCCCAGTCCCTGCAGGGGTGGACAAAATGACTGTATGAAACCTTGAGGGACCTGAATGAAAGACCCTGGGGATGGCAGACCCAGTGCCCTGAGAATGTTGCAGGCAACGTGGGCCACCCCGCTTAGGATCCAAATGACGGGCACTGATCATCAGGTAAGACCCAGATTGGTAATGAAAATCATCTTCTGCTCCCTGCCCCTGAGAATTTAGATCCAGGCACCCATAGAATAAAATGGCCGTGGAAGGTGCAGGTAGGACCCAGGTGGTGTGGCCTACTTGCACCGTTGGGGGGAG
>NW_011180907.1:0-394 GCF_000146605.3 Meleagris gallopavo
AGTGACTCTCAAGCACACATTCCAGTGCGTCACCACCCTGTGCGTGAAAAGCTGCCTCCTAATAACCAACCTAAACCTCCCCTGTCTCACTTGAAAACCATTTCCCCTTGTCCTATCGCTATCCACCCTCCTAAACAGCCGTTGCCCCCTCCTGCTTATGCGCTCCCTTCGAGTCTTGGAAGGCTGTCATGAGCTATCTCCAGAGCTTTTCTCTTCTCCCACACAAACATCCCAGTTCCCTCTCAACATTTTCTTTCTAAAGGAGAGGGGCTCCAGCCCTCCGATCATCTTCGTGGCCCTTCTCTGGACCTGCTCCAAAAGCTCCACATCATTCCCGTGCTGGAGCCCCCAGGCCTGGACGCAGTGCTGCACATGGGGCCGCACCAGAGCCGAG
>NW_011180908.1:0-529 GCF_000146605.3 Meleagris gallopavo
CGCAGCTGTTTCCGTCATTGCAGTAAAATATGATGAGGTTGCCGGTCGCTCTTGGCAAAGGCCGCCCAGCCCGTGTGAGATGGTTGAACATTTGTTTCTGGGACACCCGCATGGGGCCCTGTCAGGGGGTGTCCGTGGGGCGGCCTTTCTGGTCTTAGTGACTGGGAGTACGTTGGCTCCATCCACCACCCTGACATTGCGCCTTGTTCTCAGGCACTCTGACTCCCCCACATCAGCTACCAGCTGGGTAACCTGTTGGACAGTGGCCTCCGAGGCCTCTAGGAGGGTTAATATGGACACTAAGGTTCATAAAGACGGGAGGGAGCCTGTTGTACAATCAAGTGTTCCTCATCCCTGCCAAAGATTTTGTCAACTCTGGGCTTTCAAACGCTTCTTCGTACATCGCCTCCCTCGTGCCTAATTGGCCAGTATGGGTGTGAAGGTCCTCCACGGAGGATCATAAACCCGTTGCAATGGGATAGCGACCTTGTCAGGCCAAGTAACGCGGTGTGCTGCCATTAACCAGTCT
>NW_011180909.1:0-438 GCF_000146605.3 Meleagris gallopavo
TGACTACTCCTGATAACCTCCTTTTCTCCCAGTTGTCTGGAGATGGTATCCAGCACAAGCTGTTCCATCACCTTTGCAGGGACAGAGGTGAGGCTGACAGGCCTATAATTACCTGGATCTTCCTTCTTGCCCTTTTTTGAAGACCGGAGTGACATTGGCTATCCTCCAGTCTTCAGGGACCTCCCCTGTTGTCCAAGACCTCTCAAAAATGATGGAGAGCGGTTCGGCAGTGACCTCTGCCAGCTCTCTCAGCACACGTGGATGCACCCCATCAGGTCCCATGGACTTGTGGACCTTAGTACTGCCTAGGCGCTCACGCACGTCCTCTTTCCTGACTAAGGGATCTTCCATTCCCCAGACCCTCTCACTAACCTCCAGGGTGTGGGATTCCTGCGGGAGAGCCTTTTCACTGAAGACGGAAGTAAAGAAGGCATTCAG
>NW_011180910.1:0-399 GCF_000146605.3 Meleagris gallopavo
CCAAGTTCACAAGACAAGAAAGCCGCTGAGAAAGTCGGCGCATTTAGTAAGGAAATCAACTTTGGTTAAGATGGGAACGGGGAAGAGGATGAGAACAAAGCCAAGCCATCGCAAGAAATCTGCGGGAAACAGCTCAGGGAGAGGCAGGGACCCGCAGTCCCCTCACAGTGTGGAAGCACAGTGGCTCTGAGGCGCTGTGAGCGGAGCCAGGAGTGACGTGGTCAAACGCTGAAGGTACAAAGGCTGCTCTCGGGAGCGTAATCAACCAGGAACGTGGCTGAACAGAGCCAGCAGACAGTGGCATGGCCGTTGGCACAGGCAGGGCGAGCAGGGAAGGCAGAGCCTCACAGAATCACAGAATGGACAGGGTTGGAAGGCACCTCAAGGATCACGAATCTC
>NW_011180911.1:0-396 GCF_000146605.3 Meleagris gallopavo
CTTAAAGCCACATCTACAGCCAGACGGGCTGGCACCGGCCGTGGAGCCTAAAGCCAAGTCCTGAAAGGCTGGCACCAGCCCCCGGGCCTGAAGCACGGCCAGAGAGGCCGGAACCAGCCGAGGGCCTAAAGACAAAGCCACAGCCGGAGAGGCCTGCACTGCCCCAGGTCCTAAAGCCTTAGCTACAGCCGGAGAGGCCTGGGGCCCAAAGCCAGAGGCAGAGGCCAGCACCGGCCCTGGGACACAGGTGTGCCTTCCTGTTGGTTTCTGCTGATTCCTATAGGACTCCAGTGACCGCTCTGAGGCCATACTGGTCCTTACTGGTTGTTACTTAGCCATACTGGACTTCTCTGGTCCATACTGCTGTGCTGTACTCCCAGTTCCTACAAGTTCCTC
>NW_011180912.1:0-349 GCF_000146605.3 Meleagris gallopavo
GGGGTGTAGCGGGAGGGCGTAGCGCAGAGGAGGCGCTCTCCAAGATGGCGGCGCCCATATCGCGCTGAGCGCTCCGTACGGCGGCCGCGAGGCGGGGACTGAGGAGCGGGAGCGCGGGTAAAGGGCGCGGGGGGGGGGAGGAACACCGAGGAGACACCGGGGGGGTGGAACGTGGCGGGCGGGAAAAGGTAACGGAGCGACCTCGAGAGCTCCCGTAGGAGCCCGTTTGGCTTCAAGCCCGGGTGGGGGCTGGGAGGAATGCATTAAGAGCGGCGCAGTGCTGGCTGCGCCTCTGCAGGGCTTCGCCTTTTTTCGCACCGCTCCTTCCTTCCCTTCCCCCCCGCACCCC
>NW_011180913.1:0-488 GCF_000146605.3 Meleagris gallopavo
ACAGTGAGGGTGCTGAGGCAGTGGCACAGGTTGCCAGAGACATGGTGGATGTGCTGGCCCTTTCAAGGTGAGCCTGGCTCAGACTCTGAGCAACTTGATCTAGCTGTGGATGGTCAGCATGGGGGGAGTCGGATCACATCGCAAACCTACCTGCATACAAGCAGCGCACCAACATTGGGGGTGCATGATGTTCATTACCTGCTGGACACATCTCAACACCGCTGACTGGAGGAGCCCAGGCAATCCTTCAACTCCATCAGGCTGCAAATGAATCAGAAGAGACGCAGAACATAATTTAAAACACAACAAGGATGCACACAATGCCCTTAAACAACACCCACCGCATGGATGCAATTAGCACATAGCCCTATTAATTACAGCCATCCAGCTTGAGATCCTCCAGAAAAGCAGAGCTCACAGCTCTGAAATCAAGCAGGAATCACTCACCCCATTCTAAGGGCTCACCCCACACCCCAAAGGAAGCAGTC
>NW_011180914.1:0-527 GCF_000146605.3 Meleagris gallopavo
AAAAAAATGGGGGAGAAAAGGAAAATATTTCAGGAAATTTGGGACATTTTGGGGTAAAATAGAGGAATTTTGGGACCTTGGGGGAAAATTGGGAAATTTGGGCTCAATTTGGGACATTTTGGGACATTTTGGGGCAGCCTGAGGGATTTTGGGGCCTAATGGGAGAATTTTAGGGTTAATTCTGGACAATTTGGGGTCAGTTTTGGCCGATTTAGGGTGAAATGTTCCCATTTTGGGACAATTTTTGCCCATTTTTGGTCAATTTTTGTGCATTTTGGGGCATTTTGAGTCCAATTTTGAGTCATTTTCAGAACATTTGGGGAAATTTGGGGGGGAATTTTGGGGCATTTTGGGGCCCTTTGAGTAAATTTTGGGGCATTTGGGGGCTGTTTGGAGGCTCCCTCAAACACACAGTGAGAACGGGGTCGATTTTGGTTGAAAATTGGGGGATTTTGGTCAATTTGGGGTCAGCTTTTTTGAAATTCAGGAAAATTAGGGGAAATTGGGGAAATTTGTGGGAGAATTTG
>NW_011180915.1:0-473 GCF_000146605.3 Meleagris gallopavo
TAGCAATGTGAGTTAGGAGAGGACAAGATAAGGGTTAACCATTGTGTAGCAATGTGAGTTAGGAGAGGACAAGATAAGGGTTAACCATTGTGTAGCAATGCAGGTAAGCAGGATGTAAGGCCAGATAAGAAAAGAACATCTCGAAACTCTGTTGTAACCTTGAATAAACTTTACACAAGGAACGGGTCAGGATGGGATTACTTCTGCTGAAGCCAATGAGCCTTCATCCCATGACCACCAGAAGGAGACCCCCACTGCCCGCAGCGCACGTGAAGGGGGAGGGACCAAGTGCTGATGGGTTCTGGAAATGTAATGAATATGTATACGAATTCCAGGAAAATCATTGATTACGCGTTGGTTCGGCCTCTATCTGTACCAAGCTTTTGCCCTACGCTGTGCAGGTTAGGAGGAACGATCCCCCTTGCAGCCGGTGTCTGCGCAGCACTGATTAAAACGTAGCTGCTTTCATAACT
>NW_011180916.1:0-427 GCF_000146605.3 Meleagris gallopavo
ACCTACCTGCATACAAGCAGCGCACCAACATGGGGTGCATGATGTTCATTACCTGCTGGACACATCTCACACCAGTGATTGGAGGAGCCCAAGCAATCCTTCAACTCCATCAGGCTGCAAAATGAAATCAGAAGAGACGCAGAACAGAATTTCAAACACAACAAGGATGCACACAATGCCCTTAAAAAAACACCCACCGCATGGATGCAATTAGCACATAGCCCTATTAATGATAGCCATCCAGCTTGAGATCCTCCAGAAAAGCAGAGCTCACAGCTCTGAAATCAAGCAGGAATCACTCACCCCATTCTAAGGGCTCACCCCACACCCCCAAGGAAGCAGTCTCCAGATTCAGATGCTGCTCTTACACCTAGCAGCCCTTCAGTGCACTTGCCATCCCCAAAAAGACAAGATCACAGCCCTGAAA
>NW_011180918.1:0-403 GCF_000146605.3 Meleagris gallopavo
CGTCTTTTGCCTACCGATGCCTGCTCAGACAAGTGCTGAGATGCAGCTGAACTGTGCTGTAGCTCAGCAGAAGACCCCTTGCAGTCACTGCAGTCATGCTGGGTGTGAACAGCATCAAAGAGCTGCGTGTGGAGGCTACCAAGGTGGCTCAGTATGAGCTAGGACAGGCTGGGTGTAGCGTAGCCATAGTTGTGCAAAATAAGCCTGCTACGGCTTGCAATGAAGCTACATACATATGCCAAGAGCCCGTGTTGATTGTAAGCCTTTGGTTGGATCTTCTCTGACCAGTCCTCCTGGAAGTGCTGTGCTTGTGTAAAGATATCTGCCCTGCTCCTTATGCAGGGGGTATACCGTTGATCCTTCTTCGTCCTCAGTGCTCTAACAGTGTACCTGGAGTATTCAG
>NW_011180919.1:0-423 GCF_000146605.3 Meleagris gallopavo
GCTGTGCCTGATGATACAGCACAGGGTGCTGTGCATGCCATGCAACTGAATGATTAAGAAGGGAGAGAAGTGTGACTTCTGCTCCAGTGAAAATCTCATCTGCTGACAGGCTTTTGTAGTTGAATTCAGAACCTGTTGCCACAGAGGGAGCAGTTGCTGAAGTTTGGAGACTCTTTCTGTTTACTCCTTGCAGTACTTAGCCCTGATACTGGCTACTTAAAATAGAGAATCTGAAATGGTGGCTAACTATTGCCTTGATTGCTGCATATCAGAAGACTGTGGTGGTGAGATTTGGCTCTGTGAGATGACTTGAAAGCTGTTTCTTCACTCTAGGTCTTGTTCTTGCAGCTGGGACACCTTGTATGAAGACTGTGTAACAGAACTGTCTGTGTTTCACAACCAGAGCAGAGAGAGTATGTCGGC
>NW_011180920.1:0-494 GCF_000146605.3 Meleagris gallopavo
CTTAGATTTCACCTCCATTTTCCCTTGTTCTTTCCTTTAGGTATTGAAAGGCTGTTACCAGGTTCCCTTGGAGCCTTCACTTCTCCAGGCTGAACAGCCCAGCTCTCCTTGCTTACAGGAGAGGGGTTCCATCCTTGGGTTCGTGTTTGTGGCTGTACTCTGGATGCACTCGCACAGCTCCATGTCTCCATGCACTGAGGACTCCGCATCTGGACGCAGCACTGCAGCTGAGGCCTGACCAGCGCAGAGCAGAGGGATGGGGATCTCCTCCCTTCGCCCGCTGACTGCGCATCTTTGGATGCAGCCCAGGATACGGTTGGCTTTCTGGGCTGGAAGGGCCCACTGCTGGCTTGTGTCCAGCTCCCACCCACCAGTACTCCCAGGCCTTATGGAGCAGGACTACGCTCAGTCCTTTCATCCCCTAGCATGTTTTGGTGGTGGGTGTTCCCTCATCCCAGCTACTGACCCTGCACTTGGATTTGTGCCCACTGCTC
>NW_011180921.1:0-371 GCF_000146605.3 Meleagris gallopavo
GGGGTGGAGGGAGGGGTGGGAGGGAAGAGCCAGGGCTTGTGGGTTGTGGCTTCCGAGTTGGGGCAGAACACGGGTCCGGCTGGGGGATTGGAGGTCCAAATGAGGTCAAAATGACTCCAGGGGTCAGTGAGCAGCGCACAGGGGGGTAACAGGGGACTCTAGGGGTCAGGAAAAGGGGCCAGGAAGTGGGGGGAGAAGGGAGGACACGGGACCCTGGGAGTCAACGAGAGGGGAATGGGGGCTGGTAGGAGACTCTAGGGATCGGAACGGGGGAATTGGAGGGGGCACTCGGGGGAGGAGAGGGGATTCTGGGGGTCAGATAGAGGGGACGAGGGGACAGAATGGGGAGACGGGCGGGGGGTGGGGGGACA
>NW_011180922.1:0-377 GCF_000146605.3 Meleagris gallopavo
CCAGCGCAGAGCAGAGGGATGGGGATCTCCTCCCTTCGCCCGCTGACTGTGCATCTTTGGATGCAGCCCAGGATACGGTTGGCTTTCTGGGCTGGAAGGGCCCATTGCTGGCTTGTGTCCAGCTCCCACCCACCAGTACTCCCAGGCCTTATGGAGCAGGACTACGCTCAGTCCTTTCATCCCCTAGCATGTTTTGGTGGTGGGTGTTCCCTCATCCCAGCTACTGACCCTGCACTTGAATTTGTGCCCACTGCTCAGCCTGTTGAGGTCTCTGTGGATGGCATCCCGTCCCTCTGCTGTGTCACTGCACCCCACAGCTTGGTGTCCTTAGGGTGCACTCAACCCCACTGTTGATGTCCCTGATGAAGGGGAAACCC
>NW_011180923.1:0-493 GCF_000146605.3 Meleagris gallopavo
GATACTGAAGGCCGCCCTCAGGAGGTCTCCCCGGAGCCTTCTCTTCTGCTGGCTGCCAAATTCGATGCACATGAAATGCTTCATAAAGACAAAGCAGTGGAATGTCTTTAACCTCAACAAAATAATTTTCTCTTCCTGGTGGCTGCCATTGGATATCAAATCTCCACTTGTTCTAGAACACAGCTGGCGTGGCTAATGACTGGGGTGAATGACTTTGATCACTGCAGGAATAAGAAACTTGAGGTTAATCTGTTTTGGTCATCTCTAGCAGCAGACACGTGCACACCACATTGCCCTGGGCAGAAGAAAATAACATCGAATGGCGATTCCACCTGCCGTATAATCCGACAGGGGCAGGCCTCATTCGAACGTTATAACGGTATTCTTAAGGCTGCCCTGAAGACAGACTCCCAGTCCCTGCAGGGGTGGACAAAATGACTGTATGAAACCTTGCGAGACCTGAATGAAAGACCCTGGGATGGCAGACCCAGTG
>NW_011180924.1:0-351 GCF_000146605.3 Meleagris gallopavo
ACCACAAGGACTGCAGTGCTGTCACACAGCAGCAGCTCAGCACCACACAGCTTTTATTCTCACTGCCCCCCTCCCAGTGGGTGTGGGGAGAGAACAAGAGAAAATGAGGAAGAATTCATCGGTGGAGATAAAATTTATTTACTGAGACCGAAAAGGAAGAGAGACCAAGTGAGGTCCATCATGTGATCCCCCAGTGCTCACTTTGGTGGAAATAATGGGGGACCGGGGACAGTGGGGGAACTGGGAGGCTGGGAGCACGGGATGACAGCTGGCACCTCAGCGTAGGTCAGCCCCTCGCTGTCCCTTGGGGGCACCTGGAGATAGAGGTTTGGGTTGCAACCATGGAGGTCC
>NW_011180925.1:0-525 GCF_000146605.3 Meleagris gallopavo
ATTCCTATGGGACTTTTTTGTATGGGTTCAGACTGGTTTGCGCTCCTACTGGTTCCTACGGGTCTCTACTGACCACTAGGAGTCCATCCTGGTCTTTTCTGGTCCAAACAGGTGTGCGCACCTTCTGGATCCTACTAGATCCTCTGGGACTCCATTGACCACTGGGAGGCCATACTGGTCATTACTGGTTTTTATTGGGCTGCACAAGAGTCCAAGTCCAACCCCAACCCCAACCCACCCCCACCAGTGCAGCTCTCAGGTCTCCCTCTGCCCCACGCATCCCCATGGAGGAGGAGGAACTGGCTGGAGGGCCGTGCCCAACGGGTAGTGGTTAATGGAGTTAATCCAGCTGGAGACCCGTTACAAGTGGTGTCCCCCAGGCGTCGGTACTTGGGCTGACCTTGTTTAATATCTTTGTTGATGAGCTAGAGGAGGGACTGTGTGTACCCTCAGTACGTTTGCAGATGACACCGAGCGGGGAGGTGGTGTGGATCTGCCTGAGGATAGGGAGGCCCCCTTATTCAG
>NW_011180926.1:0-419 GCF_000146605.3 Meleagris gallopavo
GACGGAGTTTAGGGTACTGCTCTGGGCAATTGGGGCAGCATTATGGCTGCTCCCATGGTGTCCTTGGGGCTCATTAAAGCTATTTTCATCCCGGGGTAGACGTGGGCGGATTCTCCTCCGATCTGTCCTGAGCTGCCTGGACAGGCCGCTGCTCTCAGGCACGCGGGAACAGTTAGCTGGCCCCGCTGGTGCCTGGCTGGTGGTGCTGGAACTGCTCCTCTCTGGTGTTGCAGAGCCTTGGGATGTCTCCATTCCCTGCTGGCTGATGGTGCTGTAGCCAGCAAGATCAGAGTTGGTGCCGGAGGCTGGAAGGGGAGGCAGGAAGGTGAGCAGGATGGAATTTCAGCCTTGGGGTGGGACTGGCTCCCATTTGTCCAGGGCTAGAGGGATTTGAGCAAGGTCGCTCTGAGCAGCCGCTG
>NW_011180927.1:0-432 GCF_000146605.3 Meleagris gallopavo
GGTAGTCCACCGTCAGCCTCCATTCTCCACTGGCTTTACGCACTGGCCATATGGGGCTATTAAAAGGTGAGTGAGTCTTGCTAATCACTCCCTGATTCTCTAGTTGGTGAATCAGCTTCTGAATGGGGAGCAAGGAATCCCTGTTGGTGCGGTACTGCCGTCTGTGCACCGTTTTTGTAGCAATCGGTACTTGTTGCTCTTTCACTCGTAGCAACCCCACGGCAGATGGATCTTCTGACAGGCCAGGCAAAATAGACAACTGCTTAACACCTTCTGTGTCTACAGCAGCTATTCCAAAGGCCCATCGATACCCTTTGGGATCCTAAAAATATCCCCTTCTGAGGTAATCAATACCAAGTATGCATGGAGCCCCTGGGCCAGTCACAATAGGGTGTTTTTGCCAGTCTTTACCAGTGAGGCTGATTTCGGCCT
>NW_011180928.1:0-395 GCF_000146605.3 Meleagris gallopavo
AAAAAATCTCTGTACATATATACATTAGCCTCCAAGTTGCCAGGCATCAGTTTTCAATGGAGAAAAGCCACATTTGACATCGGCTTCTATAGCAGAGTCCATCCGACCTTTAAAAATTATTTTGTTGAGGTTAAAGACATTCCACTGCTTTGTCCTTATGAAGCATTTCATGATGTGCATCGAATTTGGCAGCCAGCAGAAGAGAAGGCTCCGGGGAGACCTCCTGAGGGCGGCCTTCAGTATCCCAAGGGGGGCGTGCAAAAAGCAAGGGACAGAGTCTTGAGGTGGGACATAAGGAAGAACTCTGTTACAATAAGCGTGGCACTGGAACAGGGACACTGAGGGACCCTGGGGCTCTCTGGAGCCCTGAGCACTGGGTGTCAGGGCCTGGGGAT
>NW_011180929.1:0-399 GCF_000146605.3 Meleagris gallopavo
ATATTGAAGGAAAAAATTGCTGGAACAGAGATGCCATTTGGTTTATCCTTAGGGTTTATGCCAAGGCTGCGTGCTCTGAAATGCTGGTACAGTTTGAGTGTAGGAAGTGGCCATGACCTTTCTGCTGCTATCAGTTCATTCCGGGGGAATAACTGCAGCTGACTGCAGCGTTGGTTTTGTTGTTCCATCCCCACAAAAAGATATTCGGAGAATCTGAGAATCTGTTTTTTCTGCTCCTATTATTAGTATTACTGCATTATTAGGATGATGACTCATTGATGTTCATAGATTGCTCTGAAAGGAATGCCTCCTATTTATTTCCATAGAAATGACAAACAGATACATAGAGTGAATTCTCAGCTTCAAAACTCTGTTTGTCAACACTGTTACCAACATTAG
>NW_011180930.1:0-424 GCF_000146605.3 Meleagris gallopavo
TTGCTGGTTTGGCTCATCTCAGTCGTCTAGGTATCTCTGATGCTTTGATTCGTATTACGGCATTTTCCAAGTCCTCTGGTACTGTCTGATCAGTAGGGAATGATCTCTGTAATGTAAGAACTTGAGTCTCCACAGTTTTATTTTCTGAAGCATGCAGTATGAATTGTCCTTTACCAAACATGATTTGGGCCTGAAGTTTGTTTATGATATCTCTCCCCTTTAATGGCACCAGGCAATTATGGATATATAGAAATTGATATGTATACATTTTCCAATTTTAACTGATGGAAGAATGGTTGCAATCCAGCTTTTTTGGTGGCTCCAATTATTGATGTTGTCTGATTTCTTAACTGTGCAAGTATGCACAGTGTGCATAACAAGTATGCATAACTGAACACATTGCACCTGCATCTACAAGAAATTT
>NW_011180931.1:0-486 GCF_000146605.3 Meleagris gallopavo
AAGGGGCTCTAGGAGTGGAGAGGGGGTGGCAGGGGAAATCCGGAGGGTTGTGGGGGGCTTCTATGGGACGGAAGGGGAGTCTGGGGGAGACCATAGGGGAGTGATGGGGGGAGAAGAGGAGAGTGGGATGGACATCTGTGGGGTCGAAAAAGAGTCTGGGGGGAAACTTTGGGGTTGTGGGGGAAAGGGTGAACAGAGTCTCTACGAGGCAGGAAGAGCATCTGGGGGTGGAGGGAGGGGTGGGAGGGAAGAGCCAGGGCTTGTGGGTTGTGGCTTCTATTGGGCAGAACAGGGGTCCGGCTGGGGGGATTGGAGGTCCAAATGAGGTCAAAATGGCTCCAGGGGTGAGTGAACAGCGCACAGGGGGGTAACAGGGGACTCTAGGGGTCAGGAAAAGGGGCCAGGAGGTGGGGGGAGAAGGGGAGGAAACGGGGACCCGTGGGAGTCAACGGAGAGGGGAATGGGGGCTGGGTAGGAGACTCTAGG
>NW_011180932.1:0-383 GCF_000146605.3 Meleagris gallopavo
GGGCAATTGGCTGTGATAAGGGAGGGGGTAACAGGAGAGTGACCTGGAGACATCGTGTGTGCGGAGGGGGACCAGAGGGTGAAGGGTTTGGCAGGAACTGGAAAGAGGGATTGGGAGAGAGCAGAGGGAGGGTACTGGGGCTGCTTGGCAGCATGGGGAGCTCCAATCCTTCAGGGATTTTTGGAGGAGGCAGCACAGAGGAGATGGAGAGATCCATGGGTGCAGGACGTGGGGTGCAGGGCATGGAGCTGGGGACCCCTCCCAGCACTTAGGGGTGGCCTGTGCCAGGCAGGGACTAGACGTCAGCGGTTCCTGCTGAGCTTGGGGACAGGACACAGGACACACAGAGCGTGGCTTTGCTGAGGTCTTTATTGATCACTGGA
>NW_011180933.1:0-386 GCF_000146605.3 Meleagris gallopavo
GTTTGTCCCACAGCTGGTGAGCAGAGCTGGTGCTGTGGTGAGCGTGCCGCATGTGGACACAGAGCTTTGGGCCTCCTTGGAACAGATCACCCTGTGAGAGCCCATCAGAAGCACTGCTGTGGTGTGTGCGTGAGCTGGGCACAGCTCAGGCTGAGCAAGAACATACAGGTGAGCTGGGCTTGGTGCTGGGAAGAGCTTTCAATGCCTCAGGTGTATCTTAGTGAGAAATGTTGGCATTAGCTGACAAAAATCTTTTCTCCTCAACTGCAAAAGGACAGCGCAGCTCAGACTCCTAACCTGCTGGAGCAGGGTGGTAGCAAGGAGTGGGCACTGCCCTCCTGCAAGCTGTGCGTTGGTTATGGTCTGCCAGGTCTCTGCTGCTCTGG
>NW_011180934.1:0-442 GCF_000146605.3 Meleagris gallopavo
CAATAGGGTTCCCCCAGAGCTCTGAATTGCGCTTCATGGTGCCCAGAAGGCTGCCTATCCTCTTTGTTCTGTGTCTTGCTTGTCTCTGGTCTTGCACTGTTTTCACTATTACATTCTCTTGTCCTCCTATTTTTGTGTTCCTTGCCCCATTCTCCCCTTGGCTTTGTGTTGCCACATTCATGTCGGCATTCAGTTTTGGCGTTCCCTGCCGTATTGTCTGGGCCGTCATCCTTGGCATTTCCTTCCATGTTCTCTTGGCCCTTGCCTTTGCCTGGGCATTCCCTTGCCCTCCTGTTTTTGTGGCAACACCTGGGGCGGGTGCAGCCCTGCGAGCACAGCTGGGGGCAGTTTGGCTGTGGAGTGGGGCAGAGCCAGGCTCCACCCCTCCCTGATCCCATTTAAGGGCTTGGGAAGAGTAGGGGCAGCATGTGAACCTGGGGAT
>NW_011180935.1:0-595 GCF_000146605.3 Meleagris gallopavo
AGCCATTGCCAGAGACCCAGCTATTGACCGAGGAATTAGTCGATGTTTGGATGAGTCTGCCACCCTTTGGGAACGAGTGTTAATAGCCGTGAAAGAAAGGTATCGCTTCAAAGACGGCTTGAAGCCTGTGATGAAAAGATGGGATACAGTTGAAAAGGGTATCCAGTATTTGAGGGAAATGGCTGTGGTGGAAATGCTGTTTGACCCTAACTTTGTTCCTAACCCCCCACGACAAGACCGCGATCCTGAGAGAGTGAGGACGACGCCTGAGATATGGCAGAGACGCATAGCAACAGCACCAGACAGATATGCCGGTACACTACTGTCAGCTAATGACAGATACCAGGAACAAGAGAGAATACCCTTAGTTTTTGAATTGATTCTTATGCTTCAAAACTACAAACAACAGCTACCCCCACCTCACGTTTCCATTGCTGCCATCTCACAAATAATGGACCAACTGAATGAAATGCAGGAGCAAATGTCTCTACTGATTAATCGTGACAAACCTGTGCCAGTATCAGAAATAATCGATGAAGATCAGGATAGTTATCACAGGTAATGAATAGAGGGGCCCTGCCCTCAGCCAGGGGGG
>NW_011180936.1:0-339 GCF_000146605.3 Meleagris gallopavo
GTATCCTGGGCTGCATCCAAAGATGCGCAGTCAGCGGGCCAAGGGAGGAGATCCCCATCCCTCTGCTCTGCGCTGGTCAGGCCTCACCTGCAGTGCTGCGTCCAGATGTGGAGTCCTCAGTGCAGGGAGACATGGAGCTGTGCGAGTGCATCCAGAGTACAGCCACAAACACGACCCGAAGGATGGAACCCCTCTTCTGTAAGCAAGGAGAGCTGGGCTGTTCAGCCTCCTGGGCAAGTGAAGGCTCCAAGGTAACCTGGTAACAGCCTTTCAATACCTAAAGGCAAGAACAAGGGAAATGGAGGTGAAATCTAAGGAAATGTCTTGTACAGTGAGGGT
>NW_011180937.1:0-524 GCF_000146605.3 Meleagris gallopavo
TTGTGGGAGGAGCAAGTTACGTCAATTGGGAAAAGACCAAGAAAACCAAAGAAAGCTTCTCACACCCAGCAAACCTCTGCTAACTGCTTAACAGTATCTATACTTAAGTCATTAAATAAATAAGTAATCATCAAGTTTAGTTTGTCGTTTTTCTTTAACAGACATTCAACTTCAGGGAAAAAAGAACACAATACTACTAACAACTTGCGTACCTGACCACACCACTCTCAGATCCCATCCGGATCGCCCAAGCGTTGTAAACATCCACTGCGGTATCAGTTCTGACACAGAGCCATTTGCCGGCAGTCCTTCCACTCACAACCCGTGCCGGGATCTGCCGCGGGGCGTTCTGACCGCGGGCACCACGGCTGAGCTGTTTTAACAACAGTTGAAGAAGAATCGATATGAAATGTGAGGTACGCCTAAGTCATCGTGAGGCGAGCGTCTCAGCATCACCTTTGGGAACCAGAGAATGGATTTGTCATAAAAGCCTCAGCACGGCAGCAGCACAGAACACTGCCTAA
>NW_011180938.1:0-432 GCF_000146605.3 Meleagris gallopavo
GCCTTGGCTACGTGCAGAATGCACCTGACTAGCTCCGAATACTATGTCTCTGCCTTTATTTCGAGCCACAATTCATTCTAGTGAGGTTTTCCACTGCTACACATCTGCATTCAGAGAGGAAAAGAGTGAAAGGGAAAACAAGCTCTAATAAGGCATTTGCAAGTCCGAGGAGAGACAGCTGTATTTTTCTCAGGGAGAGCGTGACAAAAAAGTGGGGAGCTATCCTTTCAGGACTTCGGAGAAAAGGCCCCCACTCGGAGGTAGTGCAGGAGGCTGAATTCGCAATTGTCGGCATCGGAATCGCACTCCTTCGCTCTCACGCGTAGAAAGCGGCATTCGCGCTGAACCCGCTCCCGGAGACCTTGGCCGTACATGGCCGAGAAATCGCGCTTCTCCCGAACGCCGCTTTCAGCCGTCAGCAGCGGTCTCGTG
>NW_011180939.1:0-351 GCF_000146605.3 Meleagris gallopavo
TGGGCTGCAATTCAAAGAGGAGCGACCAGCAGGGGAGAGGGGAGGTGATTGTCCCCCTCGACTCCGGCTCGTGGTGCGGCCCCATGTGCAGCACTGCGTCCAGGCCTGGGGCTCCAGCACAGGAATGATGTGGAACTTTTTGGAGCAGGTCCCAGAGAAGGGCCACGAAGATGATCAGAGGGCTGGAGCACCTCTCTTAGAAAGAAATGTTGACGGAACTGGGATTGTTTGTGTGGGAGAAGAGAAAGCTCTGGAGATAGCTCATGACAGCCTTCCAAGACTCAAAGGGTGCGCATAAGCAGGAGGGGGCAACGGCTGTTTAGGAGGGTGGATAAGCGATAGGACAAGGGG
>NW_011180940.1:0-307 GCF_000146605.3 Meleagris gallopavo
AGGGGACACAGAAGGAAAGGAAGAGAAAGATGTAAAGGATTAATTCAGCAGAACACAAAGCTATGCAAGGGAAACTAATTTGAAAAAAGGAGGAATGAAAAAGAAACAGAACCAACAAAAAGGGAAAAAAAAACAAACAATAAAACAAATGGAAAGGAGCAGGAAAGGAAAATATAAAGGGGGAAAAAAAGGTAACAAAAAACTAGGAAGGGCAAAGCAAAGAAATACCAAGAAAGAGCAAAGACATAGAATGCAACATGATGGCAAAACAAAGGGTTCAAAGAAAGTAAAAAACAAGGAACTGCCA
>NW_011180941.1:0-303 GCF_000146605.3 Meleagris gallopavo
AATGGAACGGGTTTTTGGATCCATTTCAACTTTTTTTCCCTTGATTTTTCCAGCTCCTGGAAAGAGAAGATGCTCTCAGGGGGCGAGAGGCCTGTCTGGACAAACTGAAAGAGGTGGGTAACTTAAGGATGCTTCTTGCCTTAGGTGCCATTTTAGCTTGGTAGTTTGCAATCTGCAGGCATCGTGTGCTTGCCAGCTTTAATGCTTCTCTCTTTAAAGCACTTGAAATATGGAAATGGAAGTTTGTTGGATCGTTTGAATACTGAAATTGTAGTTGTTTCTAAAATGCTCTGGTTCATCATG
>NW_011180942.1:0-453 GCF_000146605.3 Meleagris gallopavo
TCTAGCTGTGGATGGTCAGCATGGGGCAGTCGGATCACATCGCAAACCTACCTGCATACAAGCAGCGCACCAACATGGGGTGCGTGATGTTCATTACCTGCTGGACACATCTCACACCACTGACTGGAGGAGCCCAGGCAATCCTTCAACTCCATCAGGCTGCAAAATGAAATCAGAAGAGACGCAGAACATAATTTAAAACACAACAAGGATGCACACAATGCCCTTAAAAAACACCCACCGCATGGATGCAATTAGCACATAGCCTTATTAATTACAGCCATCCAGCTTGAGATCCTCCAGAAAAGCAGAGCTCACAGCTCTGAAATCAAGCAGGAATCACTCACCCCATTCTAAGGGCTCACCCCACACCCCAAAGGAAGCAGTCTCCAGATTCAGATGCTGCTCTTACACCTAGCAGCCCTTCAGCGCACTTGCCATCCCCCAAAAAGA
>NW_011180943.1:0-440 GCF_000146605.3 Meleagris gallopavo
GATGTTCTGGAGTTGTCTTGGGGTCCCCAGGGGGGGCCTGGAGTCATCCAGAAGGGTCTGGAGATGTCCCAGAGGGGTCTCTTTGAGATCAGAGGGTCCCCAGGGGTTCCGGGAGTCCTCCAGAGGTCTCCAATGGGGATTTTGAGGACAACCTCACATAGTGACACGTTCTCGCTCTGCTTTGTCCCCCTGGGATCACCCCCAAAATGTCTGTTTCCATTCAAATCAATATTATGTCAATTTTGTTGTCTTTCTTTCCCCATTTCCTTTCAGAAATGGATGGTTCTCATCAAATTCCCATCCAGAGCCCTACGGAAACAACTCCGCCCAGGGCCACCGGGTGACACCGGGACAACCGCCGGCAGTGCCACCACCGGGACAACCGCCTGTCCCCGAAGTTCTCACTGTCACTGTCACCGTGGAGGCACAGAATCACAGAA
>NW_011180944.1:0-329 GCF_000146605.3 Meleagris gallopavo
GATGTCCCTGATGAAGGGGAAACCCAGATGCTTGTACCAACTGGGCGTAGAAGCCCTTGGGAGCAGCCCTGCGGAGGACTTGGGGATCCTGGTGAACAAAGAGCTGGACATAAGCCAGTAGTGTGCACTTGCAGCCCAGAAGGCCAACTGTATCGTGGGCTGCATTCAAAGAGGAGCGACCAGCAGGGAGAGGGAGGTGATTCGTCCCCCTCGACTCGGCTCTGGTGCCGGCCCATGTGCAGCACTGCGTCCAGGCCTGGGGGCTCCAGCACAGGAATGATGGTGGAGTCTTTTGGAGCAGGTCCAGAGAAGAGCCACGAGGACGATCA
>NW_011180945.1:0-367 GCF_000146605.3 Meleagris gallopavo
AGCACAAGGGACTACATCCGGTAGTTATGTCACTTACCCCGCTCCAGGGATCAGGGCACAGGTAACGGCAGGCAACTCAAGGGGGGGCACAAGGCCAACAGCATCTGGCAGAGGACTCGGCCAATGTAGAAGGAATGAAGATATCTTCATGTCCAATAAGGTCCATGCCTTTCCGAAGACAGAACACGTTCAGTGTAGGAACATGGGCAGCCCAAAATGGCTACTGCATCTGGTGGTGCAGTCACCAATCCTAGAAAGAAAGAAGAAAGCTTCACATGCAGGACTCACAACGTTGCTTAAAACACAAACTCTTGGTACTAGAAATTCCATGACATGGACAGCACTCTGCAAAAGCCTGTTTGGAGCC
>NW_011180946.1:0-392 GCF_000146605.3 Meleagris gallopavo
GAAAACGGGACCTGGTCAACTTAGGACGTGACCTTTAGGCTGGATAGCAACTCCCAGAGGAATCACACAACCACTGAGGACGCTTGGCAAGAACCCCATCTCCAAAGAGCTCATCTGTAATCAGTTTTTAATCGGTACAGCAGTTATTGGAACAGGCGCACGCTTCCTGAGATTGAAATGTTCACAAGTTGCTTGTCTATAACCTGTGTGCTCCAGCTCTTCTGTGTGCATGCTAGGAGCAGTGATCCCCCCTGCACTCAGTGCTGCAATGAAGGCACGTCGGCTTTCTAACCATCCATCCTCCTTTTGAGCTTATCTCTGTGCAAGGACACATGGATGACCACAACAGTGACCCAGTGTAAAGGGACACAAGTGTCAAGGGGTAATTAAAG
>NW_011180947.1:0-388 GCF_000146605.3 Meleagris gallopavo
GATGCAGAAGCTGCAGCTGAAGGACTGAGAGGAAGAGGAGGCAGCGGCTGCAGTGCGCGGCGTCACAGGGCAGCGTTCCGAGTGCCGCCCAACTCGGCGCTCCAACTTTGGTCGTAGTCAATTAAAAAACAGTCATAATTAGAGATTGACAAGGAGCGCACGGCCCGATTTGTCCAGCGGCATTCCACGAGCTGCTGCACTTCTACTGGTCCGGAGTGGAAACTGTGCAGCTTCGGCCCACCGAGCTGCCATCCTGGCGCTGCTCTGGTTGGAGGCAGTGCTCCACGTGCTCCTGCTGTTGCTGACACCTGACGTTGCCCAGGGAGGACCTGGCCACTGCACTCTGCTCCACCCCTGTGCCACACACACACACACACACACACACGTG
>NW_011180948.1:0-459 GCF_000146605.3 Meleagris gallopavo
ATTCCGATGCCGACAAGTGCGAATTCAGCCTCCTGCACTACCTGCGAGTGGGGGGTTTTTTCTGCGCAGTCCTGAAAGGATCTCTCCCCACTTTCTGAAACGCTCTCCCTGAGAGCACTACAGCTGTCGCTCCTCGAACTTGCAAATGCCTTATTAGAGCTTGTTTTCCCTTCCACTCTTTTCCTGTCTGAATGCAGATGTGTAGCAGTGGAAAACCTGACTAGAATGAATTGTGGCTCGAAATAAAGGCAGAGACATAGTATTCAGAGGTAGGCGTAGTGCATTCTGCGCTCCTTTCCGAAGTGCGCACAGGAGCCCGCTCACTCGTCGGAGAAAAGCAGCCGGCTGAAGTGGGCCGTTCTCGGCAAGCGAGAAACACCAAGACCGCTGCTGACGGCTGAAAGCGGAGTTCGGGGTGAAACGCCAGCTACGGCAAAGTCTCCGGAGCGGTTCAGCGCG
>NW_011180949.1:0-431 GCF_000146605.3 Meleagris gallopavo
ACATAGAACCACACAGATGGTGCCATTGAGAACAAGGAGTCCAAGCACCGGGCCACTTTACAGCCTGGGTGGGCAGCTCAGCTCCTCGCAGTGGGCATTCATCTCCAAGTACACTTTGCTATTCATCCCATTCCTGTTCTATAAATAGGTGGGGAATAGCAAAAAAAACCAAAACCACCTGGGAATTCTCGCAAGCACTGTGAATGTGGAAATAACCACCTCCTGCGACCACCAAAAGTGGCACATCAGTACGATGCAGGACGTGGCAAAGCATGCGAGTCAACCTGATGGGGCTAACAGAAAAAGGGCCTCAGAGCTGGGGCACTGCTGCAGCCATCTCCCAAGAGGCCCAGGGAAGAGGTCAAGGGAAGACGTTGCCTTGTGCTTACCGAGAACTTGTCGTACAGCTGGTGGTGAGCAGAGGGTTCGGG
>NW_011180950.1:0-468 GCF_000146605.3 Meleagris gallopavo
TCTGCCTGACACCCTGCACCACCTCTGGGACGTCCTTATGCAATACCCGGAAGCTATGATCTTGATCGGTTCTTTGGGAAACTGGTGTACGTCTCGCCTGATCAGGGTTGCCCACCGGCTCCTGAGAGCATTGTGAAGACACTAGGCACAGGTAAGCGATCGAGATTCATACTGCACGGAAGGGACTGCGGGTGGGGAGCAGGGAACCGCAAAGGTCTGGTCTGTGAGCGCTTCCAAGAAAAGCAGACCTCCAGAGGTCCATCAGCTCTCCCCTGAGACTTGCCCGGCCGTAGGGCTGACACCCAGCCGGAGACTCCCATGCAAAACGGGGCCTGCCAGAGGGGCGGTGAGCCCCACGGGCTGCCCCGAGCTGTCCTGTGAGGCTGGAAAAGCGGCACAGGAATCAGAGCCCTGCAGGGGGATGCTTTGCAAATGAGCCTGCATCCCTTTCTCCGCGCTCATGCCGTG
>NW_011180951.1:0-487 GCF_000146605.3 Meleagris gallopavo
GCAGTAAGAAACCGGATGAGGTTCAACAAAAGCAAGTGTAGGGTCTTACACCTGGGGAGGAATAATTGCATGCACCAATACAGGCTGGGGGATGAGCTGCTGGAGAGGAGCTCTGCAGAGAGGGACCTGGGCGTCCTGGTGGACGACAGGTTGGCCATGAGCCAGCAGTGTGCCCTCGTGGCCAAAAAGGCCAATGGCATTCTGGGGTGCATTAAAAAGAGCGTGTCCAGCAGGTCGAGGGAGGTGATCCTCCCCCTCTACTCTGCCCTGGTAAGGCCTCATCTGGAGTACTGTGTCCAGTTCTGGGCTCCCCAGTACAAAAAGACAGGGATCTCTTGGAAAGAGTCCAGCGGAGGGCCACAAAGATGGTGAAGGGCCTGGAGCATCTCCCCTATGAAGAAGGCTAAGTGAGCTGGGTCTGTTTAGCCTTGAGAAAAGACGACTGAGAGGGGACCTGATCCAGGTTTACAAATATCTGAGGTGTGGC
>NW_011180952.1:0-352 GCF_000146605.3 Meleagris gallopavo
CCCCCTCCTTGACCACGCCCCCAACCTTGGCCACGCCCAATTCCTTTTTTTTTCCCCGCGCCGCGCTGGCCACGCCCACACCTCTATACCACGCCCTCTGTCCGTGGCCACGCCCACTCTCCCACCACCTTCCCTCGCTTCGGCCCCGCCTCCCACTCTTTCGGCCCCGCCTCCCGCCTCCTTTTCGCTTTCCCATTGGCCGTTCCGGCGTCGCGGTCACGGATTGGCTCAGACCCGAGAAGAGTGGCAGTGGGTGTTCCTGATCGCCGCGTTGGTTCATTACGGCGGCGTCATTTTTTACGGCATCTTCGCATCCGGGGAACCGCAGAGTTGGGCGGAGCCACCGAGGGAG
>NW_011180953.1:0-405 GCF_000146605.3 Meleagris gallopavo
AAACCAACATAAATCAAAAACAAAGAAACAAATAACAAAAATAAACATCAAAAATACAAAAATCACAACAAAAACAAACATGAAATGAAAAACACAAAAAAGCAGAAAAAGGGAAAAAAAGCAAAAACTAATCATCAACAGCAGAAAAGCAAAAACAAAAAAAACACATAAAAGCACACAAGACACAAAAGCACACAAGAGCACACAAAAGCCAAAAAAGCCAAAAATGCACAAAAAAGCACAAAAAAGCACAGAAAAGCACAGAAAAAGACAAAAAAGCCAAAAAACCCCAAAAAAGCCAAAAAAAACCCAAACAAACAAGCACAAACAAAGCACAAAGCACAAAAAGAAAAAAAACAACAAAAAAAGGAAAACAAGAAACCAAAACCAGCACAAATACACAAA
>NW_011180954.1:0-336 GCF_000146605.3 Meleagris gallopavo
TGGCTGTCCGTCCTCTTGGCTCTGGGCTTTTTCTGGCTTTGAGTTCTCAGAGTTCTGTACAGGACGGGCAGATCTTGAATTATTCCAGCAGTTAGCTCTTGCTTTTTTTCTCAGACCTTGAACATGCTTTTAAGCAGCAAGAGCGTAGGGATCATTCCTTAGGTTTTCTTCAAATACCTGTGGAGTACCTTTACGTTCTCTTAATGGAAACACTGTCTTAACAGATGAAATTGAAGAAATGAAATGTTGTAACTCCGGTGAGAGCGTATCATCTCATGGGAGGCCTGCTAAAAGCTGTGGAACAGATGGTTCAGACGGTTCTCAGAGAGCACAGAA
>NW_011180955.1:0-561 GCF_000146605.3 Meleagris gallopavo
ATACTCCAAAGGAAGCACTCCCCAGGTTCAGATGCTGCCCCTACTCTTCCCAGCCCTTAAATGGGATCAGGGACGGGTGGAGCCTGGCTCTGCCCCACTCCACAGCCAAACTGCCCCCAGCTGTGCTCGCAGGGCTGCACCCAGCCCCAGGTGCGGGTTCCACAAAAACAGGAGGGCAAGGGAATGCCCAGGCAAAGGCAAGGGCCAAGAGAACATGGAAGGAAATGCCAAGGATGACGGCCCAGACAATACGGCAGGGAACGCCAAAACTGAATGCCGACATGAATGTGGCAACACAAAGCCAAGGGGTCATTAGGCCAAGAGAATGGGGCAAGGAACACAAAAACAGGAGGACAAGAGAATGTAATAGTGAAAACAGTGCAAGACCAGCGACAAGCAAGACACAGAACAAAGAGGATAGGCAGCCTTCTGGGCACCATGAAGCGCAATTCAGAGCTCTGGGGGAACCCTATTGTGCCGGGCTCTGGAATGGGTAAACGCTGGCGGGTGTGCATCGCCCTTACCTGCTGGGCAGACAATGACCAGTCAGCAAAGTGAGGT
>NW_011180956.1:0-378 GCF_000146605.3 Meleagris gallopavo
GACCTGCTCCAAAAGCTCCACATCATTCCCGTGCTGGAGCCCCAGGCCTGGACGCAGTGCTGCACATGGGGCCCCACACCAGAGCCGAGTCGAGGGGGACAATCACCTCCCTCTCCCTGCTGGTCGCTCCTCTTTGAATGCAGCCCAGGATCTAGTTGGCCTTCTGGGCTGCAAGTGCACACGACTGGCTTATGTCCAGCTCTTTGTCCACCAGGATCCCCGAGTCCTCCGCAGGGCTGCTCCCAAGGGCTTCTACGCCCAGTTTGTACAAGCATCTGGGTTTCCCCTTCATCAGGGACATCAACAGTGGGGTTGAGTGCACCCTAAGGACACCAGCTGTGGGGTGCAGTGACACAGCAGAGGGACGGGATGCCATCC
>NW_011180958.1:0-484 GCF_000146605.3 Meleagris gallopavo
GCCAGCAATGGGCCCTTCCAGCCCAGAAAGCCAACCGTATCCTGGGCTGCATCCAAAGATGCGCAGTCAGCGGGCGAAGGGAGGAGATCCCCATCCCTCTGCTCTGCGCTGGGGAGGCCTGACCTGCAGTGCTGCGTCCAGATGTGGAGTCCTCAGTGCAGGGAGACATGGAGCTGTGCGAGTGCATCCAGAGTACAGCCACAAACACGAACCCAAGGATGGAACCCCTCTCCTGTAAGCAAGGAGAGCTGGGCTGTTCAGCCTCCTGGAGAAGTGAAGGCTCCAAGGGAACCTGGTAACAGCCTTTCAATTCCTAAAGGAAAGAACAAGGGAAAATGGAGGTGAAATCTAAGGAAAATGTCTTGTACAGTGAGGGTGCTAAGGCAGTGGCACAGGTTGCCAGAGACATGGTGGATGTGCTGGCCTTTCAAGGTGAGCCTGGCTCAGACTCTGAGCAACTTGAGCTAGCTGTGGATGGTCAGCA
>NW_011180959.1:0-485 GCF_000146605.3 Meleagris gallopavo
GGATGCAACTCGCACTCGCCGAACTTCGCTCCCTGGGCTGTGAGCCACGCGGGGACTATGGCCGCGCTCGTGCCCCACTCAGCCTTGGTGGGGAACTGAGCGAGTGGGCTGCGGGGCGAGGCGCTCAGTGCTTTAGTGTCGCACCCGCTGTTGCCGGAACATCTGGAAACCAAGTTACGGGTCGCTACGGTTTCCTCTGTCTGCCTGAATAGTTCACAGAACGTGCTGCAGAAAACGATGGTAACAGGGTGAGGACGGATGTCTGGATAGTTGGCTGTTCTGTCCATATCTTCTGGTCAAATCTGCACAAATCTTGTTGGTTAACTTAGTCTCCCAAGGATGAGGCTACAAAACCCATTATAAGATCAGAAGATATTCTGCAAGTAACACTTGTGTGCCAGGATGGGGAAAGCAAAGTAAAATTTTTCTAAAATCCCATGTACGTGTTCAGTGGCTAGAGTAGATGCTTGCTCTAATCTGCTGCA
>NW_011180960.1:0-336 GCF_000146605.3 Meleagris gallopavo
CAGGGGCCGTGGCCCCCCACACTCGTGCCATGCTGCCACCACCACCGCTGCAGCCACAGCAAGTGTTGCAGTTGGGGCAGGCGCAGAGCAATGCCTGTGTCATGGGACAGCATCGCAGTGGGACATTGTGACCTCACGGCCCCGTGAAGCTGGGTGGAGGCTCCCCGCCCCTCTTGTGATGCGCTGCACCAGGGCTGCTGGGGCCGGTGCTTACATCATAGAAACACGGATCATGGAATGGCTGGGGTAGGAAGGGGCGTCTAAGAACTTTCACCTCCAACCCCACTGCCGCGGGCAGGGATACCACCCGCTGAGTCAGCCTGCCCAGAGCTCCCT
>NW_011180961.1:0-452 GCF_000146605.3 Meleagris gallopavo
AGTGCATTTGAGGGATTTTTGCTGAGTTGGGCTAACAGGACGAGGCTTCTATTGGTGACCGGTTTCTGTGACAAGGAAAAATTACACTTTGTTTTAGGGAGGGAGCGTGGGATTTGATTGAATCTTACTGAGAAAGGGGGGAACGGAAAGCCTGTGTGGGTACGAACGCTGTGAGCTGCAGTTTGGGTACCTTCATCTGAATAGGGCTGCATGAAAGGGTGTGTTTGATGGAGGAGAGGAGAGGAAAGTGCACTGCAGTTTGTGTTGGCTGGAGGAAAAGCACAACATTTTAGAGCGGAAAGGCAAATTTAAGAAACGACGCTTGAAGACGTGAAGGTGGTGGTTGACTGAGCTAAGGTCTTCCTCCAGTCAGATGCTCTTCAAATATTTCCAGATTTCTCTGTGCAAGAGGCTGATGGCAGAGGCCTTCCACGGAAGCGCAGCCTTGCGGA
>NW_011180962.1:0-403 GCF_000146605.3 Meleagris gallopavo
CAGGTTTTCCACTACTATACATCTGCTTTCAGAGAGGAAAAGAGTGGAAGGGAAAACCCTCTCTAATAAGGCATTTGCAAGTTCGAGGAGCGACAGCTGTAGTGCTCTCAGGGAGTGCGTGACAGAAAGTGGGGAGAGATCCTTTCAGGACTGCGGAGAAAAAACCCCCCACTCGCAGGTAGTGCAGGAGGCTGAATTTGCACTTGTCGGCATCGGAATCGCACTCCTTCGCTCTCACGCGTAGAAAGCGGATTCGCGCTGAACCGCTCCGGAGACTTTGCCGTAGCTGGCCGAGAAATTGCGCTTCTCCCCGAATGCCGCTTTCAGCCGTCAGCAGCGGTCAGCAGTGTTTCTTGCTTGCCGAGAACGGGCCACTTCAGCCGGCTGCTTTTTCCGACGAGTG
>NW_011180963.1:0-410 GCF_000146605.3 Meleagris gallopavo
GCTTTGTTTCCGGGAGAAAATAGCATTCTTTGGGGAGAAGATGTCCTCTTTTGGATGGAAAAGAAGTATTTGTGGGAGAAGCTGTCCAAAGTTTGGGCCCAAGGTAGCATTACTGGGAGGTAATGTCATTGTATTGGAGAAGGGTGGTATTTCTTGGGGAGAATGTGTTCTTTTTGGAAGCCAACGGTGTACTTTGGGAGGAAAAAGCGGCCTTTCTGGGAGAAAGTGTCCTAGTTTGGGGAGAAACTGTCATAGTGCGGAGTGTAGTGTAGCAGATTAGGGGGAATTGGGAGGTATTCCTAAGAGAAACTGTCATTTCTGGGTGAAAAGGTCTTATGTGGGGGGGAAAAGGTGAGGAATGTGTGAGAAAGCTGGTGTTTCTGGGAGTAAATGCCATGTTTTGGGGGCTA
>NW_011180964.1:0-419 GCF_000146605.3 Meleagris gallopavo
ATCACACGTGGTCAGAAGGCTACATTTGGATCCAGGAAACTCCAACAAAGCGCCAACGGGCAACATGGAAAAAAAAAGAAGAAAAACAGATCAAAAGGGTAGAAAACGCTGCTGAATCCAAACAGAAAAGAAGACAACGTTGTCACATGGCACTGACATTCCATCAGCACAGGGGAGACCTGAAGATAGGAAAGGAAAAGCACCCAGTGAAAGCAACGTGAGCACAAGGGACATCCGACCCCAAGCCCAGAGCAACTCAGCAAGCATGTTCAACAGGACACGTCAGGGATCAACGTACCTCGGCACAGAGACTAAGCGTTGGATATTGGCATCCACCTCCGGCTGCAGTTTCCTGCTGCTTCCACCAAGAGCCTGGCTAAAGTCCTGGCACCGCTCGCAATGGCCGCAGTTCCACGCTG
>NW_011180965.1:0-471 GCF_000146605.3 Meleagris gallopavo
TTTCAGGCTCGAGGAGCACATCTGCAGAGAAAGCTGCAGGAAATGCACTCAGTCCTTATCATGGGCACATAGCAAGGAACAGCAAGTCTAGGAACAGTTGTTTCTTTCCCTGGGGTGCAGCAGGCGCTCGCCAGGCAATGCCAAGATGCATCTCTCCCTACCCAGACTGATCAGCAATGGCACTGACCCATACAGGTGGCCTTGCCCATTTTGCCCCATCCTTTCCTGCGCTCTTGGTCCAGGAAGGTCGATTGTTTAAGATGCCAGGAGATCGTTCAGAGGGAAACCAAAGCTACGGCTGCAGTTCACAAGGTGCAAACAGTGCCACTGCAAGCACAAAGCAGGCTCTCTTGAGCAGCTCAACCAACAGTGAGGGCAATCAGGAGCAGACTATGTTGCTGTTTCTGCAGCTATTTCAAGGGAAAATCAGCAGAGGACAAACACCACAACCGAGACGGCTCCAGCAGTTTT
>NW_011180966.1:0-440 GCF_000146605.3 Meleagris gallopavo
TTTTGCTTCCACTCTTGTCTGAGAACTGCTCATGATGCACAGCCCTCATCTTTGCTTTGGTGAGGTGGGGACTGCCATTGCTTCCTCAGTCCCACAGGCCCCTTCCCATCCCACACTGCCATGGCAGATCAGGTTCTGGACCACCTGAGGACCCAAAACATCCCAGGAGTCCTTGGGTCCTGACGAGATGAGTCCCAGAGTTCCGAGGGAATTCACCGCTGCAGTCACCGAGCCACTCTCCATGGTATTTCAGAAGTCGAGGCAGTCAGGTCAAGTCCCTGGTGAGGAGAAAAAAGGTGACAGCACACCTCTTAGGAAGGATACAAAGTGTGACGCGGGGAACTACCAGCATGTCAGTCTCACCTCTGTGCTGGTCACGGATCATGGAGGAAGATCATCCTGGAAGTGGACTCTCAAGCACACATTCCAGTGCGTCACCA
>NW_011180967.1:0-473 GCF_000146605.3 Meleagris gallopavo
AGTGTGTCGTTCAGTTCAGCAAAGAGTGCATTTAAGAGATGCCTTCGTCATATACTTTGTGACACAGTCTGCAGATCTCTCTTTAGGACTGGATCTGTAGAACTATTGCTAGAGCTGCTTTGATAGAAAGCCCTGGGGATGGAGCACCAGGACTTGATAACTTAATCCCATAAGAAGAGATCAGCAAGGCAGCGAGAATGAGACTGCTGGAGAAAACTAATACTGGTGTCAGAACATGGACAAAAGTGTTATGCTAGGGAGAAAAAATGGATTCATTACCATACTGTGGAGTATTTACCAGAGGTGACTTACTGAAGTGTCACCTTTTGAGAGATGGTAAACTTGCAGGGTGGAATGCAGTGAATAATCTGTGGTGTGAAAGTTCCCTAGAAGCGTGACCTGCGGCCTCAGCTGTCAGTAAACAACAGGGGAGCTTGGTGTGCTGAGTCTGAGTAAAAAGCAGCATAGAATGG
>NW_011180968.1:0-385 GCF_000146605.3 Meleagris gallopavo
AACATCCAGGAGTCTTTGGGTCCTGACGAGATGAGTCCCAGAGTTCCGAGGGAATTCACCGCTGCAGTCACCGAGCCACTCTCCATGCTATTTCAGAATTCGAGGCAGTCAGGTCAAGTCCCTGGTGAGGAGAAAAAAGGTGACAGCACACCTCTCAGGAAGGATAGAAAGTGTGACGCGGGGAACTACCAGCATGTCAGTCTCACCTCTGGGCTGGTCACGGATCATGGAGCAGATCATCCTGGAAGTGACTCTCAAGCACACATTCCAGTGCGTCACCACCCTGTGCGTGAAAAGCTGCCTCCTAAGACCACTAACTCCCTGTCTCACTTGAAACCATTTCCCTTGTCCTATCGCTATCCACCCTCCTAACAGCCGTTGCCCC
>NW_011180969.1:0-541 GCF_000146605.3 Meleagris gallopavo
TTCTTATCAACTGGCAACTATAATTGAGAAATGGGGTCCCCTGCGTACTTTGGGGAGTATTTCCCCAGTACGCTTAACAGAATACTTTCAGGGACTGGACAAAGATGTCTTAACTACGAAGGAAAGGCAATTAGCTGCATCCACAGTGGCATGGCCACTGCTGAATGCTTTAAATCAAGCAGAGACAAGATCAGGTAGTTCAGAAAATGAAAATCAGCTCCTAAAAGCTCGGATTGACAAATTGGAGCAAGAACTTAATGTATTGATGGGAAAAAAACCAGTTTTACAGTCTCTAGGCCAGGTCCGTAGTATTTCAATAGACGATAGTCATATCTCTGAAGTAGCGGACCTGGTTCAAGAGGAAAACGGGAGTTCCAAATCAGACCTAGAGGTTCCAGTCATGGCGGATCCCCTGCAATCCGTCCATTATAACTCAAAAAACGAAAAAGGTGCAAGATAGCCCGGCAGGGGTGCCCCCTGACCAATGGCCCCCTGCCGAAACGTATTTGCATGTGACAGCCAGACCATACACTCCTACTAA
>NW_011180970.1:0-398 GCF_000146605.3 Meleagris gallopavo
AGCAGCTCAACCAACAGTGAGGGCAATCAGGAGCAGACTATGTTTGCTGTTTCTGCAGCTATTTCAAGGGAAAATCAGCAGAGGACAAACACCACAACCGAGACGGCTCCAGCAGTTTTATAAACTTGCCAGACTTGCACT
Organism: Meleagris gallopavo; assembly: GCF_000146605.3. Lineage (NCBI taxonomy): Eukaryota > Metazoa > Chordata > Aves > Galliformes > Phasianidae > Meleagris > Meleagris gallopavo. The sequence goes on from NW_011180970.1 coordinate 142, forward strand.
ATAGTCTTGCCAAAGAGGAGCATAAGAGTCTGCTCACTTCCTGTAACCCATTGCCTGGAGACCTCAGCCGTGGACTGGACACAGGAGCTGGTCCACCGACCCAATCCTTGGCTCACTAGCAGTGCCACCTTCCTTTAACTTGGTGAAGATCAGAACAGCACTGTGTCTTTGGGTGACAAAATCCAGGCAGGATAGGGACAATGCTCCTGCATGTTTGTTACGCCAGATCTGATTCTGTTGCTACTATGACTTTCACG
>NW_011180971.1:0-475 GCF_000146605.3 Meleagris gallopavo
ACACGTACAACCCAGCCTGGCTGAGTAAACTACGCTGAGCTGAAATAGAACAGAAATCAGAAGAAAATAATTGCATCTTAGTAATTGCATCTGGGACTAAGAGTGGATCCAGCTGTGCTGAGGAACCTTACCTCTGTGGTTTGAAGAGTTCAGACAGCCATGGGGTTCGCTCTGATCCTCACGACACAGCAGGAGAGCTGTGTGCTGTAGGTGTGTGTAACCTGTCCTCTATGTGGAAAATAACCAAGGGCATCCAGCCATGTCCAGTCTTGTTAAGTCACTGTTACATCTACTACAGCATATCTATGCTCATCAAAAAACGCATTCCTGCTTCCCCTTAGGAGTGTATATTGTAGCTGTATCTATCTGTTGGAGGGTTTGGTGGAGTCTGCGTGATAGCAACTAGGGACACTAACTGTGATAAGATTCATGGAGTGAACGCCACTCCCAAATTCTTACGTGAACGGGCTCATGA
>NW_011180972.1:0-456 GCF_000146605.3 Meleagris gallopavo
TTGGCAGACCAGGTGGCCTTGCCCATTTTGCCCCATCCTTTCCTGCGCTCTTTGTCCAGGAAGGTCGATTGTTTAAGATGCCAAGAGACCGTTCAGAGGGAAACCAAAGCTACGGCTGCAGTTCACAAGGTGCAGACAGTGCCACTGCAAGCACAAAGCAAGCTCTCTTGAGCAGTTCAACCAACAGTGAGGCCAAACACTGGGGAGCAGACAATGTTTGTGTTTCTGCAGCTATTTCAAGGGAAAAATCAGCAGAGGACAAACACCACAACCGAGACGGCTCCGGCAGTTTTATAAACTTGCCACACTTGCACTATTGTCTTGCCAAAGAGGAACAAAATAATCTGCTCACTTCCTGTAACCTATTGCCTGGAGACCTCAGCCGTGGACTGGACACAGGAGCTGGTCCACTGACCCAATCCTTGGCTCACTAGCAGTGCCACCTTCCTTTAACTT
>NW_011180973.1:0-432 GCF_000146605.3 Meleagris gallopavo
ACCATATTCCCTACCATGCACCGGCCTCAGGTAAGATTGAACGATACAATGGGTTGTTAAAACTATGCTGAAAGCAATGGGAGGCGGTACATTTAAGCACTGGGAGAAGCATTTGGCAGAAGCCACCTGGTTAGTCAATACCAGAGGATCTATCAATCGTGGTGGTCCAACCCAGTCCAGCTCCCTACATACCGTAGAGGGAGATAAAGTCCCTGTTGTACATGTAAAGAATATGTTGGGAAAGGCAGTTTGGGTTATTCCAGCCTCTGAGAAGGACAAACCTCTTCGTGGAACTGTTTTTGCCCAGGGACCTTGGTCCACTTGGTGGGTGATGCAGGAAAACGGGGATGTTCAATGTGTACCGCAAGGGAACTTGATGTTGAGGGAGTGCAGTCAGTAATTCCTAGTGCGTGTGTTTATATTTTGTTTGTA
>NW_011180974.1:0-531 GCF_000146605.3 Meleagris gallopavo
CCCTCCTTGACTCTCACATCCTGCAAAGGAGGGTCTCCACACACCGCAGGAATCTCCCCAAGACTTTCCTCTCCAGGCACTCTACTTCCAGCAGACATCAGGGACAATGACACGATATCATCTCCCTCTTCATCGAGCTTGGGCTCCCACCACAACATCAGCCTTGCTGCCCTTTCCTCTGACTCTGACTCAGGAGGAAGTTCTTTCCTCAGAGGGCAGGGAGGCCCTGGCACAGGCAGCCCAGAAAGCACGTGGGTTCCATCTCTTGAGGTGGTCAAGGCCAGGTTGGATTTAGCCTAAGCAGCCTGATCCAGTTCGGGGCATCCACGACACAGTAGGGGGGTGGAACAGGATGGCCTTTAACGTTCTTTCCAACCTAACCCTTCTACCGCTCTGGGATTTCATGGTTGTACGATCTTTGAGCTCCCTTTCCACTGAATTATCCCAGGATCTCATGGCTGCATGATCTTTCAGGTCCCTTCCAATCCCATCTCTCTAGGATTCCCTGGTTCTGAGATCCTTAAGGTCGCT
>NW_011180975.1:0-407 GCF_000146605.3 Meleagris gallopavo
GGACCCAAAACAGCCAGGAGTCTTTGGGTCCTGACGAGATGAGTCCCAGAGTTCCGAGGGAGTTCACCGCTGCAGTCACCGAGCCACTCTCCATGGTATTTCAGAAGTCGAGGCAGTCAGGTCAAGTCCCTGGTGAGGAGAAAAAAGGTGACAGCACACCTCTTAGGAAGGATAGAAAGTGTGACGCGGGGAACTACCAGCATGTCAGTCTCACCTCTGTGCTGGTCACGGATCATGGAGCAGATCATCCTGGAAGTGACTCTCAAGCACACATTCCAGTGCACCACCACCCTGTGCGTGAAAAGCTGCCTCTAATACACTAACTCCCGTCTCACTTTAAAACCATTTCCCTTGTCCTATCGCTATCCACCCTCCTAAACAGCCGTTGCCCCTCCTGCTTATGCGCT
>NW_011180976.1:0-478 GCF_000146605.3 Meleagris gallopavo
GGTTTCTTACTGCCCAGCTCTCCAGCCTGTCCAGGTCTCGCTGAATGGCAGCACAGCCTTCAGGCGTGTCAGCCAATCCTCCCAACTTGGTATCATCAGCAAACTTGCTGAGGGTGGCCACTATCCCCTCATCAAGGTCATTGATGAAGATGTTGAACCAAGACCGGACCCAGCACAGACCCCTGGGGGACACCACTGGTTACAGATCTCCAGCCAGACTCTGCACCACCAACGATGACCCTCTGCGCTCTGCCAGTCAGCCAGTTCTCAACCCACCTCACTGTCCACTCATCTATCCCACACTTCCTCAGCTTTGTTATAAGGATGTCGTGGGAGACAGTATCAAATGCCTTTCTAAAATCAAGGTACACTACATCTACCGCTCTTCCCCCATCCACCCAGCATGTGACAGCATCATAGAAGGCCATCAGGTTGGTCGAGCACGACCTCCCCTTGGTGAACCCATGCTGACTACTCC
>NW_011180977.1:0-491 GCF_000146605.3 Meleagris gallopavo
GGTGAGACTGCAGCTGGAATATTGTGTCCAGTTCTGGGCCCTTCCATTCAAGAAGGACAGGGAACTGCTTGAGAGAGTGCAGGACAGAGCCACAGAGATGATGCAAGGAGTGGAACACCTCCTTACGAGGAAAGAATGAGGGAGCTGAGTCTCTTGAACTTGCAGGAGACAGAGGGCTCATAAACATTCATGAACGTTTACAAATACGTAAAGGGTGAGCATGAGGAGGATGGAGCCAGGCCCTTCTCAGTGACACCCAACAAGAGGACAAGGGGCAGTGGGCGCAGACTGGAACACAGGGGGTTCCACATAAATATGAGAAAAAATTTCTTTACAATGAGGGTAACAGAACACTGGAACTGGCTGCCCAGAGAGGTTGGCTCTCCTTCTCTGGAGACATTCAAAGCCCACCTGGAAGTGTTCCTGAGTCACCTCATACAGGAGCTGCTGCTCTGGCAGTCCAGGGGACTGGAAGAGATGAGGTCCCTTCC
>NW_011180978.1:0-589 GCF_000146605.3 Meleagris gallopavo
TATAATGCAACGGGGGCAGGCCTCATCGAACGTTATATAACGTAATCATGGTATTCTTAAGGCTGCCCTGAAGACAGACTCCCAGTCTCTGCAGGGGTGACAAAGAGACTGTAGGAAACCTTGCGAGACCTGAATGAAAGACCCCGAGATGGTAGACCCAGTGCCCTGAGAATGTTGCAGACGACGTGGGCTACCCCGCTTAGGATCCAAATGACGGGCACTGATCATCAGGTAAGACCCCTGATTGGTAAAGAAAATAATCTTCTGCTCCCTGCCCCTGAGAAGTTAGAGCCTGGCACCCACAGAATAAAATGGCCATGGAAGGTGCAGGTAGGACCCAAGTGGTGTGGCCTACTTGCACCTTGGGGGAGATTGTTGGAGGTGGGAGGCTCAGGAGTCCCTCCAGTAATAGGTACGTGGGCTACTGGCGCGGTGGTCAACACTCCGATTTTCATTGCTAAAGGGACTCCCATCATGTCCCTATGGCAGATCAGGACACCTCCTTTGCTGCCTGATATTATGATGCAGCCGCAACCATCCGGCCGGAAAATGTGGTACAGGCGGCCAGGACGTGCCCCTGTACAAGCGG
>NW_011180979.1:0-484 GCF_000146605.3 Meleagris gallopavo
AACCAACATCAACCCATGCAGCAGCAGCAGCCTCTGCAGCAACATGAAAATGCAAAAAATACAAGGTCATGGCAAAGCACAGATGACCACCGAGTGTGCAGGAGGCCAAAATCTTGGCATCCGTGCCCGGGAGGAGGAAAGGGTAGCTACTGGGCATGCTGCTGCCTCCACCACACATGCACCTGCAGGGTCGCCAGCCCAGAAGGAGTCTGTGGCTGCCAGTCGGAACAAAACACCTCTCTGGAGGAAGGCAAAGCACTGGCAGTCATGCCAAGGAGGAGGGAAAGGTAGCTACCGGGCATGGATCCACCCAGCCAGCAGAGCAAAAGCCTCCAGGCCAGCACAAGGCAAGAGGCAAGGATGCCACGGAGGCGGGGACCCACCTGGGAAACCGAGAAGGAGCTGTAAACGCAGCAAGCACTGCACGAAAGCCTAGAGAGCTGCCTGCACTTCCAGAAGCCTGGAAAGGAAAAAACACAACAGT
>NW_011180980.1:0-417 GCF_000146605.3 Meleagris gallopavo
CACCATCGGTGACATGATGCTGGATAGGTACTGAGTGCCCATCCTTGTGCAGGAAGATGGTGCACCGATATTCCTGGTTCCAGCACTGGATGGTGACATTCATTCCCCCCTACACACATTCTTCAGAACTCAGGGAAATGCTGGAAGGGGAAAACTGAGATCTGAGTGCAGAGAGGATACAGTGATAGGACACGGCACAGTGGGGACAGCCGAGGGCCATCTGCTTTCCCAGTGCCCTCACCTGTCACCACCAGCTCCACGGGCTCACTCCTATTGGATGCCAACAATGACACAAATATCAACAGCTGTACTTCACTGAATCTTTCTGCTATATGTCAAACAAGAGCAACTCAGCCGTGTCCTGCTGCTTGTCCATCTTCTTGCAGGATCTCAAATGTCCATTCTGGTACAGTCGAT
>NW_011180981.1:0-416 GCF_000146605.3 Meleagris gallopavo
GCTGCACTCAGCCCTCTCTGAGGACCCGGTGCTCACCTTTCCGCTCCTCCCCGCTATGCTCAGAATTGCATCTGGATTTCGGAATCCAGCAGTGCCACAGCGCTCCATGGCTCCTTGCAGGAACTCTCAGAGATCTGCGACCTTCCGCTGCCACCTCTCGCTCCAGCAGCAGCGAACTGAGGCCACCCAGCCGCAGTCCCAGCCTGCAGCTTTATGTCACGTTCACCCCCTGTTGCATCACAATGCCGTCACAGTGTCACCGCGCCGCCACCCGGCAACCCTGCAGCTGCATGGAGGCCATTCTGGGTGCACTCACTGCAAGCTGCTCCAGCGGGCCCTGCTTTGAGTCCAGGGCCTGGACTAGCTTTTCTCTGTCTTCCATTGCAGATAGGCTGCATGAGGCACAGATTCCTTCC
>NW_011180982.1:0-462 GCF_000146605.3 Meleagris gallopavo
GCTTGGAAGCCCCAAATCCAAGCCTAGGGGCAACATCTCCTGGGTGTGATCATGCGGTGCCTGAGCGAGAGGATGACCCAAGCTGGTTACACAAGAGTCATCTTAATTTCTCTGTTTTGTTACTTCAGAAAACACCATTGGGTGGCCCTCATGTTGTTTTCTTAAAATATGGTACCAGCCCTGGTGACTTTGGGCCAGAGCCCAAAAGGCTGGATCCAGTCCAGGAGCTTAAAGTCACAGCCCCAATTAGAGAGGCTGGCACACGTCCCAGGGCCTAAAGATGCTGCCAGAGAAGCCAGGAGTGGCCCTGGGGTTTAAAAACACAGCCAGAGAGACTGGCACTGGCCATGGGACCTGAAGCCACAGCCTCAGTGGCCAGCACTGACCCTGGGGATTAAAGCCACAGCTCCAGCCAGAGAGGCCTGCACTGGCCCTGAGCCTAAACCTGAAGCCACAACACAA
>NW_011180983.1:0-333 GCF_000146605.3 Meleagris gallopavo
AAAAGCTGTGCCCACCAGCAGACAACTGCAGGTCCGCAGACAGTTGAGGTAGAAGCTGGAGTGACGGGCATGCCTGGCCGTATGCCTGGCAATCTGTAGGTCCGCCTCAGCGCACTTTTCTGGCCGCACCGTGCTGCTGGTGCAGCTGGCTTCAGCCTATTCGATGCTCAGCAAAGTTCCTCAGGCATCAAGCTCCTCCTGCATCCTCATCTCAGTGGTACTGAGCATGTCTTTATGCTATTGACCATATTCCTACCTACCAGAAACAAAAGGCAGCTGCGGAAAAGAGCCTTAGCAATAAATGACAGATTGAAAAAAGCCGTGTTCAAAGCA
>NW_011180984.1:0-314 GCF_000146605.3 Meleagris gallopavo
GCTGAGGGTGGACTCCATCCCTTTGTCCAGGTCACTGATGGAGATGTTGAACAGCAACAGATCCAGCACCGACCCTCAGGGAACAGCACGAGTCACCGCCACCAAGCGCACCCTGCTCTGCTGATGGAGCCCAAAGTCATGGACTCAATGAGCTCCACCAGCACTTCACAGGGATGGCCGAGGGACCACGGAAATGCTGTGTGTGTATATACTGAAACTCAGGATGGGGAGATGGTGGTTAATTAGGTTGAATGGGAAACTGTGGGACCTGAGCCTGATGTAAGCTGTATGGAACATGGCAGGGTATTGCCCTT
>NW_011180985.1:0-446 GCF_000146605.3 Meleagris gallopavo
AGCATGGGGCAGTCGGATCACATCGCAAACCTACCTGCATACAAGCAGCGCACCAACATGGGGTGCATGATGTTCATTACCTGCTGGACAGATCTCACACCACTGACTGGAGGAGCCCAGGCAATCCTTCAACTCCATCAGGCTGCAAAATGAAATCAGAAGAGACGCAGAACATAATTTAAAACACAACAAGGATGCACACAATGACCTTAAAAACACCCACCGCATGGATGCAATTAGCACATAGCCCTGTTAATGACAGCCATCCAGCTTGAGATCCTCCAGAAAAGCAGAGCTCACAGCTCTGAAAGAAAGCAGGAATCACTCACCCCATTCTAAGGGCTCACCCCACACCCCAAAGGAAGCAGTCTCCAGATCACATGCTGCTCTTACAGCTAGCAGCCCTTCAGTGCACTTGCGATCCCCAAAAGACAAGATCACAGCCC
>NW_011180986.1:0-301 GCF_000146605.3 Meleagris gallopavo
TCTGAGCTAGATACTCTCATCATCGAACGAGACAGGCTCCAAGCTGAACTGGAGGATGAGAGCATTGGAACTGACCAACCTGATCAACTACAGGAAGCACCACAATTGATGTCAGTTGCCCCTGAAAGAGGACGGAAAATGAAACGAATCTCGACTCAGTTAGAAGAGAAGAAAGAAGAGGAGAGAGGTCCAGAGGGTGGCTCCAAAGATCCACAAGAAGCACCCCTTAAGTCAGGGAGGGGCCCTCAGTAAGACCACGGTCACCGGCGCCAATGAGGGCAACAAGAAGTCCCGAAAGAGT
>NW_011180987.1:0-476 GCF_000146605.3 Meleagris gallopavo
TTTGAGATGTGTTTTCCAGTTGCATGTTGTGTTATTTCTGCTGTGTTGACCTCTTGAGCTGCAGCCCTGTGTGGGGATCCAAGCAGACTAACTCAGAAGGAATGGCTGAGATATAGGTGAGCTCGGATTGGAAATGCAATCCAAGGGCTGCACAAATGTGGGACAGTTCTGAGCGTAAGGAAAGGCATCTGCTGGGTGAGGGCTTTGCTGGGTGAGCATCACCCTGCTGAAGAGCAGGCAGCTGTTGTCTTTGCAGACAGCCACATCCATGGGGATTGGGAGCTTTTTTCTGCCTTCCAGCTCTTGGCTGCTGCTCTGAGAGTGGAGGTTCTTGCCCGGAGAGAACCACCAGCAGAAAGGATCCCCTGCGCGGCTTCTGAGCCCTTCCAGACAAACCAGCTGGATTAGCGTGACCTGGGTCCTGGAGTTAACCCAGCAGGCTTTGCCCAAAGCAGAATGACCTGTGGGCACAGCGT
>NW_011180988.1:0-479 GCF_000146605.3 Meleagris gallopavo
AAGGTGTTCAGCAGTTGTCTATTTTGCCTGGCCTGTCAGAAGATCCATCTGCCGTGGGGTTGCTACGAGTGAAAGAGCAACAAGTACCGATTGCTACAAAAACGGTGCACAGACGGCAGTACCGCACCAACAGGGATTCCTTGCTCCCCATTCAGAAGCTGATTCACCAACTAGAGAATCAGGGAGTGATTAGCAAGACTCACTCACCTTTTAACAGCCAGTGCGTAAAGCCAGTGGAGAATGGAGGCTGACGGTGGACTACCGTGGCCTGAATGAAGTCACACCCCCATTGAGTGCTGCTGTGCCAGATATGTTAGAGCTCCAATATGAATTGGAGTCAAAGGCAGCCAAATGGTACGCCACCACTGATATTGCTAATGCCTTTTTCTCCCTTCCTTTGACCAAAGAATCTAGGCCACAGTTTGCTTTCACCTGGAGGGCATTCAGTATACCTGGAATCGTTTGCCCCAGGGTGGAAA
>NW_011180989.1:0-496 GCF_000146605.3 Meleagris gallopavo
CAGGACGAAATATCAAAAACAGTGCAAGAATTTGAAAAAGTGGGCATTATAAGACCTGCCCTTACAACAGCCCATACAATTCCCACATATGGCCAGTGCGAAAGTTGGATGGCACATGGAGAATGACAGTAGATTATAGGGAATTAAAGAAGGTCACGCCTCCTATTCATGCAGCCGTACCCAATATTGCTTCCCTAATGGACACATTGAGTAGGGAGATAAAAACCTCTCGTTGTGTCCTACATTTAGCAAATGCGTTCTTCAGTATCCCAATTCCTGAAGAATCGCAAGATCAATTTGCATTCACATGGGGAGGCAGGCAGTGGACCTTTCAGGTCCTGCCACAGGGGCACGTGCATTCATTCACCAACATATTGTCATCATCTAGTGGGCGCGCGACCTGGCCGACTGGAAAAACCGGATCATGTTAACTTGTATCACTATATTGATGATCTCCTGCTGCCATCCGACTCACTGGAGGCAGTGGGACAGGCGG
>NW_011180990.1:0-358 GCF_000146605.3 Meleagris gallopavo
TTTAAGCCCCGGCTCCTGGTGCTGGCCTCTGTGGCTGTAGCTGTGGCATTATGGCCCCAGGGCTGGTGCTGGGCTCTCTGGCCGGAGCTTCAGACTTCAGAGCCGGCACCGGCCTCTCAGGCCGTGGCTTTAGGCCCGAAGCTGGTGCTGGCTGCTTGTGCTGTGGCTTCAGGTTTTAGGCCCAGGACTCGTGCCAGCCTCTCAGGCTGGGGCTGGGGCTGGGCTTTAATCCCCAGGGTCGGTGCCGGCCACTCAGGCTGTGGCTTCAGGTCTCGTGCCCGGGCGGCCCTCTAACTGGGCTGTGCCTTTAAGCTCCTGGACCGGTTGCAGCCCTTTTGGCCTCTGGCCCAAAGTCACC
>NW_011180991.1:0-474 GCF_000146605.3 Meleagris gallopavo
GAAACTGCAGCTCACCTTGGAAGTAGCTCTTCTGAATTTCTCCTTCCCTGACAGCTTCTCCAGGAAGTCAAAGAAGAATTTCATTTGGAACGTCAAGCCGTCAATGAGGAGCACGCCGATGTCCTTTAGGACAATGGCAACGTTCTCCCCGTTCTGCAGGCAGCCGGAGAGCAGGGACACGGTGCTCTGGATGCCGGTCCTGAGGGTCTGCCAGCTCAGAGAGGCAGCTGCGGCCGCCTTGCTGTATTTCAGGGGCTCCACCTTCCTATGGACTGAAAAATGCGAGGGACAGAGTTGATGATACGGTTGGGTTTCCACAGGTGCTTCCCTAGAAGTGCTTCTGGTGGACATCAGCCAGAACGGCCCCACGTTTGGACGGGCTCCTCAGAGGGGAGGTTTGCTTTTGGGAATGGAGGCGGTGGCCCTTCGCCCTGTCCACAAAGCCAGCAACAGTTTAATCCCCCTCCTACCTGG
>NW_011180993.1:0-531 GCF_000146605.3 Meleagris gallopavo
CGCGCGGGCCTGGCTTTTGCTTTCCCCGATAAAGTGTCTTGCTCTCAGCCCCTTGAGTTGTCGCACCGTCACCTTCCCTCCTTTATCCCGGCTCCCGGCCTGGGGCCTGTGAGAGAGGGGTGTTTTTCAGGCTGCCGGGTTAAAGCACGACAGCACGAGGTAACAGACGCACGTGTATCAAGATAACAAGATACGTAACGATACGTGCATGTACTCCTAAAAGCGTGGATGTCAAAGGGGCAGCCTGTTCTTTCTAGGTGATGCTTCTGTTGCACTGCGTGGATGTAGAAATCAAGCAGGCACACACAGCAAAAGACTGCTTTGGTTGGAGGAGCTCCTCAGCAGCAGAAAGTGGTGGCTACATCTTCCCCAGCCTTTGTGCCGAAAGCTCAGGGGGCTCCCGGAGCGTGCTTCAGGCACGCTGAAGCCTAGCTTACAGACATCGCTGCGCAGGCCGTGGACGAGATGAGCACAGGGGTGTTCAACCAGCTGAATTTGTTTCTGCAACGGCTGTGTTTCCTTGCCCGGTAC
>NW_011180994.1:0-488 GCF_000146605.3 Meleagris gallopavo
AGTCCTGCTCCATAAGGCCTGGGAGTACTGGTGGGTGGGAGCTGGACACAAGCCAGCAATGGGCCCTTGCAGCCCAGAAAGCCAACCGTATCCTGGGCTGCATCCAAAGATGCGCAGTCAGCGGGCGAAGGGAGGAGATCCCCATCCCTCTGCTCTGCGCTGGTCAGGCCTCACCTGCAGTGCTGCGTCCAGATGTGGAGTCCTCAGTGCAGGGAGACATGGAGCTGTGCGAGTGCATATAGAGTACAGCCACAAACACAAACCCAAGGATGGAACCCCTCTCCTGTAAGCAAGGAGAGCTGGGCTGTTCAGCCTCCTGGAGAAGTGAAGGCTCCAAGGGAACCTGGTAACAGCCTTTCAATACCTAAAGGAAAGAACAAGAGAAAATGGAGGTGAAATCTAAGGAAAATGTCTTGTACAGTGAGGTGCTGAGGCAGTGGCACAGGTTGCCAGAGACATGGTGGAGGTGCTGGCCCTTTCAAGGTGAG
>NW_011180995.1:0-466 GCF_000146605.3 Meleagris gallopavo
TTTTGACCCCTTCAGTCCAACAGCAATGAATAACTGGATTAATTTCCTTTATTTCTATGTAGGCAAGAAAATAAAAGAATATCTGATAGTACAGACCAAGAGATTTGAGCCTTTGCTTTTACACCTCCCGTAGCAGTGTCTCTATTTGTCCTCTCCTCCTCAGCAACACAGTGTTCTCCCTGACGCAGAATCACAGAATTGTAGGGGCTGGAAGGCACCTCTCGAGATGATCGAGTCCAAGCCCTGTGCCAAAGCAGGCTCCGTAGACCAGGTTGCACAGGTTGGCGTCCAGGCAGGTCTTGAACATCTCCAGACAAGGAGACTCCACAGCCTACCTTGGCAGGAGTTCCAGTGCCCTGTCACCCTCACCGTGAAGACGTTCTTCTGCACGTTTGTGCAGAACTTCCTATTTTGGCCGTTTCCCGTTGTCCTATCACCACGCACGGCTGGAAAGAGCTAGGCCTTG
>NW_011180996.1:0-525 GCF_000146605.3 Meleagris gallopavo
TTTCACGCACAGGGTGGTGACGCACTGGAATGTGTGCTTTAGTCACTTGCAGGATGATCTGCTCCATGATCCGTGACCAGCACAGAGGTGAGACTGACATGCTGGTAGTTCCCCGCGTCACACTTTCTATCCTTCCTAAGAGGTGTGCTGTCACCTTTTTTCTCCTCACCAGGGACTTGACCTGACTGCCTTGACTTGTGAAATACCATGGAGAGTAGCTCGGTGACTGCAGCGGTGAATTCCCTCGGAACTCTGGGACTCATCTCGTCAGGACCCAAAGACTCGTGGATGTTTGGGTCCTCAGGTGGTCCAGAACCTGATCTCCCATGGCAGTGTGGGATGGGAAGGGGTCTGTGGGACTGAGGAAGCAATGGCAGTCCCCACCTCACCAAAGCAAAGATGAGGGCTGTGCATAATGAGCAGTTATCAGACGAGATGGAAGCCAAAATGTTGTGGTACCTGAGCCTTCTCTGGTGTAGCAACATGGTGCACAGAGTGCAGCCATGTGCTCCGAGCAAGGAGCAC
>NW_011180997.1:0-460 GCF_000146605.3 Meleagris gallopavo
GAAAGAACAAGGGAAAATGGAGGTGAAATCTAAGGAAAATGTCTTGTACAGTGAGGGTGCTGATGCAGTGGCACAGGTTGCCTTTCAAGGTGAGCCTGGCTCAGACTCTGAGCAACTTGATCTAGCTGTGGATGGTCAGCATGGGGGAGTCGGATCACATCGCAAACCTACCTGCATACAAGCAGCACACCAACATGGGGTGCGTGATGTTCATTACCTGCTGGACACATCTCACACCACTGACTGGAGGAGCCCAGGCAATCCTTCAACTCCATCAGGCTGCAAAATGAAATCAGAAGAGACGCAGAACATAATTTAAAACACAACAAGGATGCACACAATGCCCTTAAAAACACCGCATGGATGCAATTAGCACATAGCCCTATTAATGACAGCCATCCAGCTTGAGATCCTCCAGAAAAGCAGAGCTCACAGCTCTGAAATCAAGCAGGAATCACTC
>NW_011180998.1:0-457 GCF_000146605.3 Meleagris gallopavo
TTTCTTGTTGTAGTGGAAACATCAGTTTATCATGGCAGAGATGTATAAGGATACCTGTGAAGTGGCACAGCAGACGACACCTCTCATGCAGGAAGAAGCGAGGGCAGCATCCAAAGGGGATAAGGTAAGAAGTGGGCAAGGTGCAGCATTCACTCACAAGCCATTCAGCAGTGGAGCATTCTCTGTACACCTGTAGAACTAAGAAAACGTAGCTGCTGCTTTCATTTCTAATAGTTGCTGAGTTCCAGAAAGAACAGAGGGGGGAAGCAGGCAGTACATTTGAATTTTATATTGTGCGTGTGTGTCATGGTTTCATGATTTTTCATTATCGGTATTCCACATCATAACATCATGCAATGTACTGGGGGTTTGACTGCTGATGCTCAAGTTCCGGGTGCCTGTCCAGCGGAGAAGAGCAGCTACGTTCCCAGGGGCTTTGCGGTCAGCGAGGAGATAT
>NW_011180999.1:0-422 GCF_000146605.3 Meleagris gallopavo
AGCTCTGCTTTTCTGGAGGATCTCAAGCTGGATGGCTGTAATTAATAGGGCTATGTGCTAATTGCATCCATGCGGTGGGTGTTTTTTAAGGGTCATTGTGTGCATCCTTGTTGTGTTTAAATTATGTTCTGCGTCTCTTCTGATTTCATTTTGCAGCCTGATGGAGCTGAAGGATTGCCTGAACTTCTCCAATCAGTGGTGTGAGATCTGTCCAGCAGGTAATGAACATCATGCACCCCATGTTGGTGCGCTGCTTGTATGCAGGTAGGTTTGCGATGTGATCCGACTCCCCCATGCTGACCATCCACAGCTAGATCAAGTTGCTCAGAGTCTGAGCCAGGCTCACCTTGAAAGGCAACCTGTGCCACTGCATCAGCACCCTCACTGTACAAGACATTTTCCTTAGATTTCACCTCCATTTT
>NW_011181000.1:0-400 GCF_000146605.3 Meleagris gallopavo
CGCTGAAACCTGTACAAAAGGAGAAGACGCGGTGTGAGCCAGGGCTCCAGCTGCCCTTTCTGCTGGCTGGGATCAGCTGCTCACAGGCAGATTCTCGCATCGCCTCGAGGCCGTTCTTCCCAGGATCGACTGTGCCCCAATACCAAGGACTGTCCTGGGAAACGGGGTCACCCAGGCCACGGTGGGATGAAAATGTCCCCTAAATTCCTTTGTCTCTCCCACCACATCTGCCTCGCAGAAATGTCCGCAGGCCAGGGAGCATTTCCTGGAGGTGACTGGCTGAAATGTCCGCCTCTTGAGAGAAGGTCGAGCCTTCCCTCAGTTCCCTACGCAACGTGACCTGCGAGCTGAGGTGCCGGCGAGCACCAGGGGGAGCCCGGCACGCTGACTCTAAGAAAGC
>NW_011181001.1:0-364 GCF_000146605.3 Meleagris gallopavo
GCCCTCATTGGCGCTGGTGACCGTGGTCTTACTGAGGGCCCCTCCCCTGGACTTAGGGGTGCTTCTTGTGGATCTTGGAGCCACTCCTCTTGACCTCTCTCCTCTTCTTTCTTCTCTTCTACTGAGTCGAGATTCGTTTCATTTTCCGTCCTCTTACAGGGGCAAGTGACATCCATTGTGGTGCTTCCTGTAGTTGATCAGGTTGGTCAGTTCCAATGCTCTCATCCTCCAGTTCAGCTCGGAGCCTGTCTCGTTCGATTATGAGAGTATCTAGCTCAGATTGGAGGGTGTCTTGTTGAGATTGAAGACTGTTGAGTTTGGATTGCAGGGAGTCTCTCTCAATTCGGAGGGCATCTCTCTCAGA
>NW_011181002.1:0-485 GCF_000146605.3 Meleagris gallopavo
GTCATGAAGGCACTGCCGTGCGATCCGTGCCTCTTGCACAAACCTGTGCTCCTTGCTCGGAGCACATGGCTGCACTCTGTGCACCATGTTGCTTACCACCAGAGAAGGCTCAGGTACCCAACACCATTTTTGGCTTCCATCTTGTCTGAGAACTGCTCATTATGCACAGCCCTCATCTTTGCCTTGGTGAGGTGGGGACTGCCATTGCTTCCTCAGTCCCACAGACCCCTTCCCATCCCACACTGCCATGGGAGATCAGGTTCTGGACCACCTGAGGACCCAAACAGCCAGGAGTCTTTGGGTCCTGACGAGATGAGTCCCAGAGTTCCGAGGGAATTCACCGCTGCAGTCACCGAGCCACTCTCCATGGTATTTCACAAGTCGAGGCAGTCAGGTCAAGTCCCTGCTGAGGAGAAAAAGGTGACGGCACACCTCTTAGGAAGGATAGAAAGTGTGACGCGGGGAACTACCAGCATGTCAGTCTC
>NW_011181003.1:0-491 GCF_000146605.3 Meleagris gallopavo
CCTGCACTGAGGACTCCACATCTGGACGCAGCACTGCAGGTGAGGCCTCACCAGCGCAGAGGGATGGGGATCTTCTCCCTTCGCCCGCTGACTGCGCATCTTTGGATGCAGCCCAGGATACGGTTGGCTTTCTGGGCTGGAAGGGCCCACCTGCTGGCTTGTGTCCAGCTCCCACCCACCAGTACACCCAGGCCTTATGGAGCAGGACTACGCTCAGTCCTTTCATCCCCTACGCATGTTTTGGTGGTGGGTGTTCCTCATCCCAGCTACTGACCCTGCACTTGGATTTGTGGCCACTGCTCAGCCTGTTGAGGTCTCTGTGGATGGCATCCCGTCCCTCTGCTGTGTCACTGCACCCACAGCTTGGTGTCCGTTAGGGTGCACTCAACCCCACTGTTGATGTCCCTGATGAAGGGGAAACCCAGATGCTTGTACCAACTGGGCGTAGAAGCCCTTGGGAGCAGCCCTGCGGAGGACTCGGGGATCCTGGT
>NW_011181004.1:0-456 GCF_000146605.3 Meleagris gallopavo
GCCCTTACCTGCTGGGCAGACAATGACCAGTCAGCAAAGTGAGGTTTCGGGGCATGCCGGGAAATGCACATTCCACTTCCTTGCTGTTTCCACAGAGACCAACACATCTCTCCGTGCAGTTGTTACGGCACTTGGGAGCACCGCAGCTCTGCTGCCACCTGTTGGACACAATACAGTCATGAAGGCACTGCCCTGCATCCGTGCCTCTTGCACAAACCTGTGCTCCTTGCTCGGAGCACATGGATGCACTCTGTGCACGATGTTGCTTACCACCAGAGAAGGCTCAGGTACCCAACACCATTTTGGCTTCCATCTTGTCTGATAACTGCTCATGATGCACAGCCCTCATCTTGCTTTGGTGAGGTGGGACTGCCATTGCTTCCTCAGTCCCACACTCCCCTTCCCATCCCACACTGCCATGGCAGATCAGGTTCTGGACCACCTGAGGACCCAAAC
>NW_011181005.1:0-307 GCF_000146605.3 Meleagris gallopavo
GCGAGCGACTGCAGAGCTGTCAGGCAGACCTGGGTTCCTTTGCCACTCTCTCAGCAGCAATGAGACCAGTAATACCTTCCGTAAGTGCACTGCAGGTGAGAAATTAGTCAGGTTTGGCAGTAGAAATGCTGTGTTGGAGGGATTGTTGGTGGCCACGAGCTGACAGCACAAGCCTTGCATTGGCAACTGGTTTCTGTGACATGGATTAATTGCAGCTCATTGTAGGGGAGGAGCCTGGGGATTGATGGAATGGCATTGTGGAAGGGGGAAGGGAAAGCCTCTGTGGGTAAGAACGTGTTGTGAGTTG
>NW_011181006.1:0-365 GCF_000146605.3 Meleagris gallopavo
GACCCCTTTTCACACCAAAATACCACACTTGCCCTCCAAGAGAAGTCAGTCTTTCCCACAATTGTCCACTTTTCTCCCACGTACTTGTCATTTTCTCCCAGAAATACCACATTTCACTTGGAAATTGGGCCTGTGCTTCCAAAAAGATGGTATTTTCTCCCAGGCATACCTGTTTTCTTCAAACTACCGCACGTTTTCTCCCCAAAAAGACTAGATGACAAGACCAAATAGGACACTTGCAACCAAGAGTAGGACATCTTCTCCCACTAATACCACTTGTCTCCCAAGGGATTAGGGACCATTTTTCCCCTAAATGCTATGGCAGTTTTGCTAAGAATACTCCTTCTTCCCTAAATGGGACATAT
>NW_011181007.1:0-512 GCF_000146605.3 Meleagris gallopavo
GGAGGCCCACCTGTGAGGGTGCCTCGGGGGAAGCGGTCAACCCCGCGCCTCAAGACTTCCTACACCCGAAAGGATAGAAGGGTGGTTGTCATAGGCGACTCCCTGCTGCAAGGAACTGAAGGCCCTATATGCCGGCCCGACCCTACCCGCAGAGAGGTGTGCTGCCTCCCTGGGGCTCGAGTCAAAGACGTTGCTAGGAGAATTCCCAGACTGATCTGCCCTTCTGACTACTATCCACTATTGATAGTACAGGCTGGCAGTGAAGAAGTCGGTAAGATAAGGCTGAAGGCTATCAAAGATGACTTCAGGCGACTGGGGCGGGTAGTTGAAGGAACAGGTGTGCAGGTGGTTATTACATCTGTACCTTCAGTGGCAGGAAACGATACTGGGATGAGCCTAAAACCCATCTCTTGAACAAATGGCTTAGGAGTTGGTGCAAACGCAGGAGTTTTGGTTTTTTGTATCATGGGTCGAATTTACTTCGGCACCTGGCATGATGGCTGCAGATGGAT
>NW_011181008.1:0-487 GCF_000146605.3 Meleagris gallopavo
AGTTGCAACCAGCACACCAAATAGGAGACGCTTCACCCATGGGCAATTTGTTTAGCAACTTCTTCATTATCATTCAATTTTTAGACAACAATTAGAGTCATTCAATTTGCCACAGGCACCACCCGGGGACTCTTCAGCAGTGGTGACACCAGTGTTACACAATGAGGAAAAGGTAGAAAGTGAAAAGAGACAACCACACATTTGGCAACAGCCATACATTTAACAGAACCAGTAATGACGAATCAGTAAGTAAAACAAACAGCGCTATTGTGTCAGCTGCTTTCCCCACCCAGGAACTCCCAGTGGAAGCCAGGATCCAGGTGGGAATTCGTCAGTAGAGGTTGTGGTGGTTCTCAGTAGCCATACAATGGTACGCTTCAGTCAATTCTCCAAAAGCGTATCTAGTCCAATCTGACTGTATGTGGGCTTGCCATGGAATGTTTTCTAAGATGATTTAGGGTCTGGAGAACTCTCCACTTGAGCATTG
>NW_011181009.1:0-896 GCF_000146605.3 Meleagris gallopavo
ACTGCTGGCCCGTGTTCAGCCGAGCATCAACCAACACCCCCACGTCCCTTTCCTCTTCACAGTCATCCAGCCACTCAGCCCCAAGCCTGTAGCGCTGCATGGGCTTCTTGTGGCCAAAGCGCAGGACCCGGCACTCGGCCTTGTTGAGCCTCCTTGGGAAGCAGCGGGAGCCTTTCCCCGTAGGCCTAAGCGGCCCAGCAGCGCTCTGCCCGTTAGCAGGGCCGTCTCAGCTCCGCTCCCACCCCGCGCGCCGCTCCGGCACAGCGCAGCCCGGCCCGTCTGCAGGCCGCCCGACGAAGGGCCGCTCCGCCCGACGAGCCCCGCCGCCTCAGCGCAGACACACGCAGCGCACTCCCAGCCCCCTTCCCACGCCTACCGGCCTCCGCCGCATACCGCAACGGCTGCCGGGACCGCAGCGCCGGGCCGAAATCGAGCGGGGCAGCCGGCAGCTGCACGGAGCGCGGCCCGGCCGGCACCTCGCGTTTCAACTTCGCGCCGGAACGCTCGCTTCCGGTCAGGGGACAGGATGGACCAATCACCGCCGCGCCGAAACCGGAATTGCTCTTGTCGCCCACTGCATGACGGGAGGAAGGTAGAAACGGGACCCGGTGACACACCGCCGCCATGTTGGGTGCGTCTCCGGCTCCGCTCCAGCGCCGAAGGGAGGCGCAATGCGGTGGTGAAACTGAATTTATGCAGCCCAACGAGGCCTGGATTGGCGCCTCACGCATCTTAACGATGAGTCTGTCAGAGCCGTTTATCACTCCCCCCAAACGCACTTCGAGTGCTTTAGGAGCTGCAGTGGCATTTTGAATAAACTCAGCCTATTTAGCAAAGCTGCAACAGCTGCGTGACAGAACTTTGGGAAAAATAAATCTCTAACGAATGTTGAATAG
>NW_011181010.1:0-371 GCF_000146605.3 Meleagris gallopavo
GGAAAATGGCCATGTTTTTGGGAGAAAACTGGTATTTGTGGTGGAAAATGTTGTATTTTTGTGATAAAACTGTCACTTGTTGGAGAAAATACCATATTTTTGGGGAGAAAACTGCCATTTCTGAGAGTTAAATGCCATATTTCCGGGAGAAAACTGGTATTTCTGGTAGAAAACGCTGATTTTGTTGTGAGAGAACGTGGTATTTCTGTTCCAAAATGTCATATTTCATGGAGAAATCTGCTCTTTCTGGAAAGAAATCGTGATATTTCTTGGGAGAATACAGCAATTTTCTGGGGTGAAAAAAGGCGTATTTTTGGGGGGGGGGGAAACTGCCGTTTCTGAGAGAGATGTCCTATTTTCGGAGGGAAAAC
>NW_011181011.1:0-394 GCF_000146605.3 Meleagris gallopavo
GCCATATGCCCCGTGGTATGCACGAAGGATCATCAGCACAGAGGATAACGTGGGATGGATAAGGGAGGTATTACACACAGAACACACCCCAAAAAAGATTCCCCTTTGCTTCCCTGCACCATCTAATGTAACATCCGTACCTGGCTTTGGCACTGAGTTGACGAGAGCCTCAGGAACTTGGTTAGTAATCAGCTCCACGCACTCGCCAGGGAAAAATCCCACCTGTAACAAGAACAAAAAGAGAGGCCAACTATTGCATGCAGCATTTCCCACGTCTGAACGGTTAAACCAAAAAGCAACACAACATTTCCTTGGAATGTGCTTGCCTGATAGTCTTGCTCTGTAAGACTACCCAGCAGACAATGCCGTGCATAAAGGTAATAATAATTTTCTA
>NW_011181012.1:0-477 GCF_000146605.3 Meleagris gallopavo
CATGTCTCTGGCAACCTGTGCCACTGCCTCAGCACCCTCACTGTACAAGACATTTTCCTTAGATTTCACCTCCATTTTCCCTTGTTCTTTCCTGTAGGTATTGAAAGGCTGTTACCAGGTTCCCTTGGAGCCTTCACTTCTCCAGGAGGCTGAACAGCCCAGCTCTCCTTGCTTACAGGAGAGGGGTTCCATCCTTGGGTTCGTGTTTGTGGCTGTACTCTGGATGCACTCGCACAGCTCCATGTCTCCCTGCACTGAGGACTCCACATCTGGACGCAGCACTGCAGCTGAGGCCTCACCAGCGCAGAGCAGAGGGATGGGGATCTCCTCCCTTGGCCCGCTGACTGCGCATCTTTGGATGCAGCCCAGGATACGGTGGGCTTTCTGGGCAGGAAGGGCCCACTGCTGGCTTGTGTCCAGCTCCCACCCACCAGTACTCCCAGGCCTTATGGAGCAGGACTACGCTCAGTCCTTCAT
>NW_011181013.1:0-462 GCF_000146605.3 Meleagris gallopavo
GCCAGATATGTTAGAACTCCAATATGAATTGGAGTCAAAGGCAGCCAAATGGTACGCCACCATTGATATTGCTAACGCCTTTTTCTCCATTCCTTTGACCAAAGAATCTAGGCCACAGTTTGCTTTCACCTGGAGGGGCATTCAGTATACCTGGAATCGTTTGCCCCAGGGGTGGAAACATAGCCCAACCATTTGCCATGGGTTGATCCAAGCTGCACTGGAACAGGGAGGTGCTCCTGAGCACTTACAGTATATTGATGACATCATCGTGTGGGGCAACACAGCAAAGGAAGTTTTTGAGAAAGGAGAGCAAATAATCCAGATCCTTCTGCGTGCTGGTTTCGCTATTAAGCGAGGCAAAGTGAAAGGGCCTGCCCAGGAAATTCAGTTCCTAGGTATAAAGTGGCAAGATGGCCGTCGTCACATCCCAACAGATGTGATCAACAAATCAGTGCCATGTCT
>NW_011181014.1:0-460 GCF_000146605.3 Meleagris gallopavo
AGGGGCGAGAATCCGCGGATCCCTCCGCCCTTCTAGTCACGGAACCGGGCCGAACCAGCCCGTAAACCATTGACACATCCAAAGATGCGCAGTCAGCGGGCGAAGAGAGGAGATCCCCATCCCTCTGCTCTGCGCTGGTCAGGCCTCACCTGCAGTGCTGCGTCCAGATGTGGAGTCCTCAGTGCAGGGAGACATGGAGCTGTGCGAGTGCATCCAGAGTACAGCCACAAACACGAACCCAAGGATGGAACCCCTCTCCTGTAAGCAAGAGAGCTGGGCTGTTCAGCCTCCTGGAGAAGTGAAGGCTCCAAGGGAACCTGGTAACAGCCTTTCAATACCTAAAGGAAGAACAAGGGAAATGGAGGTGAATCTAAGGAAACGTCTTGTACAGTGAGGTGCTGAGGACAGCGGCACAGGTTGCCAGAGACCATGGTGGATGTGCTGGCCCTTTCGAAGGTGA
>NW_011181015.1:0-480 GCF_000146605.3 Meleagris gallopavo
AAAGATGACTAGTAACAAATCAGTTAATTGGGGTAATACAGGCCAAGTACCCTCCAAAGTCAAGAGAGAAGTCCTTAATCCACGAAAGACCTAGTAGTTTTCATTCATTTGACAGGTGCTTAATTCCCTCTTTAGGAGTTGCAGAAAGGGCCATGAGCACATATCTATGAGACCTTGAAAAAGAATGAATGTGTATGCCAGTGTACTGCACTGACCCTACCAGGCCCCCCTACTTCTTCCTTAAGGGGATCTCTGGGTTCTCCGGCCCTGTTCTAGTGCGTTCTAGTGCAACAGTAACAGCTGCTATTGTTCTTTCCAATTTCCTTGCTATCTCTGTTCTTGACTCACTCTCGTTCTCAAAGCAATGCATTACTATTTCTGGTTCATTCACTCTTCCAGTATCCGTCAGGCACAAGGTGCTGCATAACGTGTGTTAAGTTCTAAAGTGTTTAATACTACATACAGCTTACTTGAAGATAA
>NW_011181016.1:0-577 GCF_000146605.3 Meleagris gallopavo
GAAGCACTCCCCAGGTTCAGATGCTGCCCCTACTCTTCCCAGCCCTTACATGGGATCAGGGAGGGGTGGAGCCTGGCTCTGCCCCACTCCACAGCCCAACTGCCCCCAGCTGTGCTCGCAGGGCTGCACCCCGCCCCAGGTGTTGCCACAAAAACAGGAGGGCAAGGGAATGCCCAGGCAAAGGCAAGGGCCAAGAGAACATGGAAGGAAATGCCAAGGATGACGGCCCAGACAATACGGCAGGGAACGCCAAAACTCAATGCCGACATGAATGTGGCAACACAAAGCCAAGGGGTCATCAGGCCAAGAGAATGGGGCAAGGAACACAAAAATAGGAGGACAAGAGAATGTAATAGTGAAAACAGTGCAAGACCAGAGACAAGCAAGACACAGAACAAAGAGGATAGGCAGCCTTCTGTGGGCACCATGAAGCGCAATTCAGAGCTCTGGGGGAACCCTATTGTGCCGGGCTCTGGAATGGGTAAACGCTGGCGGCTGTGCATCGCCTTACCTGCTGGGCAGACAATGACCAGTCAGCAAAGTGAGGTTCCGGGCATGCCGGGAAATGCACATTCCA
>NW_011181017.1:0-440 GCF_000146605.3 Meleagris gallopavo
TCAAAATACGTCCCCGAGAGGTACACACATAAACAACAACATTTCAGAATACGGAGCGGTCTTCCTGGAGAAGGACTCACGTCTAAATTTTCAAAAAATATCGCTCCTTGCAACTCCAGGAGGTGCACACAAAGAAAGTTTCAGACTACACCTGGAAGGACAACACTCTCACGGTGGGCATCCTGCCTTCGACTACGCCATTATAATAAATGTCTCGCTCCGATTTATAGGAGGGAGATGAGGGTTTCCTTTTTAATATTATATACCCCAGCGTGAGATTAAGAAACAACGGTTTCAAATGTTGGTCCGACCGGTTTATTATAATCCTAATCAGGGAGACGGGGAAGGGAAGGAAGGCGATAGAAAAGAGAGGAAAGAAAGCCAAGAATTGCGTAAAGCGGGGATAGTCACCACCAGGATCCCGCAGCGGTCCCGTTGCA
>NW_011181018.1:0-457 GCF_000146605.3 Meleagris gallopavo
CAGGCTGGCTGGGGCGCTGGGCAGCCCCAAAAGAAGGGGAACGTGATCCCATGGATCGAGCCGTGCTGGAGCCCGGCAGAGTCAGGCAAAGTGCGCCTTTGCTTCTCGCTTTGCTCAAATCATCAGCGGCGCTGTGCTGAGCTGCTGCCCCGCAGCTGGAATCCCCAAGGGCCGTTTCCCACGTCCCTGGCTGTCCCCGTGCGGAGCTCCCGGAGCTGGGTCCGAGCCTCCTGACATCGTACGTTTCAAGAAAGACCACGAAACAACTCTCCCCGTCACGGGACACGAGGGGATGCGGGGAAACGAGCCTTCAGAGCCACAGGGAGATCCACATCTCGTGCCCACGTGGGCTCGCAGCCGGGAACGGAAGGCTGTTCTGCCGTTCTGCCGCCTCAGCGCTGGCGCAGCGCTTCGTGGGCACCGCCGCGGCCGTGCTGCTCCAGCCGATGTTCTCCGT
>NW_011181019.1:0-421 GCF_000146605.3 Meleagris gallopavo
CATCCGCGCCTCTTGCACAAACCTGTGCTCCTTGCTCGGAGCACATGGCTGCACTCTGTGCACGATGTTGCTTACCACCAGAGAAGGCTCAGGTACCCAACACCATTTTGGCTTCCATCTCGTCTGAGAACTGCTCATTATGCACAGCCCTCATCTTTGCTTTGGTGAGGTGGGGACTGCCATTGCTTCCTCAGTCCCACAGACCCCTTCCCATCCCACACTGCCATGGCAGATCAGGTTCTGGACCACCTGAGGACCCAAACATCCAGGAGTCTTTGGGTCCTGTACGAGATGAGTCCCAGAGTTCCGAGGGAATTCACCGCTGCAGTCACCGAGCCACTCTCCATGGTATTTCACAAGTCAAGGCAGTCAGGTCAAGTCCCTGGTGAGGAGAAAAGGTGACAGCACACCTCTTAGGAAG
>NW_011181020.1:0-458 GCF_000146605.3 Meleagris gallopavo
AGCAGCAAATGCCCCCTGGGGCCCATTACAACCTGAAGAGCCCTCCCGTGCCTTGTGCCTTCCTGTCATCTTCTTCAGGTGTTCAGAACATGAACAGCAAACTGGAGAGGTATCTGGAGACTGCTTAAAAAGAGAGAGAAAAAACAGGTATTTGCAAAGTCCAGTTATTCATTTCTGTGTAGTTAGGTGCAAACAAGAATTTAAACCAGCACTTGGCAACTGATAGTGACCCAGGATGTCCCCTAGCGAGCTCTGCTCTGTCACTGTGTGGACAAATGTCCTCCTCAGCTTCCCCACCCCATTTCTGCTCACATTGGCCCCCATGGGACTTGCTTCACTTTTCCTCACATCACTCTTCTCCTCTGCAGATACCTGCTCAATGTTAAACCTCCTTGAATAACTCCCCTGGCATTCCTCAGAGAACCAGCTGCACATGGGCTAGGAAGGATTTCTTTTCC
>NW_011181021.1:0-500 GCF_000146605.3 Meleagris gallopavo
AGAAAGCTTCACATACAGCACTGAACAACGTCATGTGGAAAAGAATTCTGGTGAACTGAGAAACCCCAAGTCATGGACAGCACTCAGCACAAGCCTATTTGGGAGCCTACCTCTTCTTTGGGCATCACACGTGGTCAGAAGGCTACATTTGGATCCAGGAAACTCCAACAAAGCGCCAACGGGCAACATGGAAGAAAGAGAAGAAGAACAGATCAAAAGGGTAGAAAACGCTGCTGAATCCAAACAGAAAAGAAGACAACGTTGTCACATGGCACTGACATTCCATCAGCACTGGGGAGACCTGAAGATAGGAAAGGAAAAGCACCCAGTGAAAGCAACGTGAGCACAAGGGACATCCGACACCAAGCCCAGAGCAACTCAGCAAGCGTGTTCAACAGGACACGTCAGGGAGCAACGTACCTCGGCACAGAGACTAAGCGTTGGATATTGGCATCCACCTCCGGCTGCAGTTTCCTGCTGCTTCCACCAAGAGCCTGGCT
>NW_011181022.1:0-460 GCF_000146605.3 Meleagris gallopavo
CGACTGGCCCAGGGGCTCCATGCATACTTGGTATTGATTACCTCAGAAGGGGATATTTTAAGGATCCCAAAGGGTATCGATGGGCCTTTGGAATAGCTGCTGTAGACACAGAAGGTGTTAAGCAGTTGTCTATTTTGCCTGGCCTGTCAGAAGATCCATCTGCCGTGGGGTTGCTACGAGTGAAAGAGCAACAAGTACCGATTGCTACAAAAACGGTGCACAGACGGCAGTACCGCACCAACAGGGATTCCTTGCTCCCCATTCAGAAGCTGATTCACCAACTAGAGAATCAGGGAGTGATTAGCAAGACTCACTCACCTTTTAACAGCCCCATATGGCCAGTGCGTAAAGCCAGTGGAGAATGGAGGCTGACGGTGGACTACCGTGGCCTGAAGGAAGTCACACCCCCATTGAGTGCTGCTGTGCCAGATATGTTAGAACTCCAATATGAATTGGAGTC
>NW_011181023.1:0-479 GCF_000146605.3 Meleagris gallopavo
ATACAGTATGATTGAAAAGCAGTTATTGGCTGCCGATTCAGCACTGCAGGCAGTAGAGCCAATAACTGAAACGGCTGAAGGTATAGTCAAGACCACTCTGCCGATTCAGGGGTGGGTAAAAGATCTGACCCACCTTCCGAAGACGGGGTGGCCCAAGCACAAACAGTGGCACGATGGGTCGCCTATCTCAGCCAAAGGAGCAGTCTGTCTTCATCCCCTTTGAAAGAAGAACTTCAGAAGATTCTAGGCCCACTAACATATCACAGTGACGCACCGAAAGGAATACTGGTCGCTCCACCGCAGAAGAGTCCCGCTCAGGAGGGAAAATACCCTATCCCTGAAGATGCTTGGTACACAGATGGATCCAGCAGGGGCAATCCGAGCAAGTGGAGAGCAATAGCATACCATCCTTCTACTGAGACCATCTGGTTTGATGAGGGGGATGGTCAGAGCAGCCAACGGGCAGAACTGCGAGCCGT
>NW_011181024.1:0-403 GCF_000146605.3 Meleagris gallopavo
AACAGAAATACCAGTTTTGCCCGCAAGTAGGCCATTTTCTCTCAGAAATGGCAGTTTTCTCCCCCAACATGACGTTTTCTCCCAGGAATTGCACCTTTCTTCCTGAAATATTACATTTTCTCACCAAAAATACCAGTTGTCTCCCCAACAATATGGCAATATCTCCCAGAAATACCGGTTTTCTCACCCAAAACACAACGTTTCCTACCAGAAATACCAGGATTCTCCCCCAAAATAGGACATTTTCTGCCAGGAATTGCAGTTTTCTGCCAGAAATTCCACATTTTCTCACAGAAATACCAGTTTTCCCTCCGAAAATAGGTCATTTTGTCCTAGAAAGTGGAGATTTTCCCCCAAAATAGCCATTTTTCACCCAGAAATTGCAATATTCTACCCAGAAATA
>NW_011181025.1:0-307 GCF_000146605.3 Meleagris gallopavo
ATCCAGCTTGAGATCCTCCAGAAAAGCAGAGCTCACAGCTCTGAAATCAAGCAGGAATCACTCACCCCATTCTAAGGGCTCACCCCACACCCCAAAGGAAGCAGTCTCCAGATTCAGATGCTGCTCTTACACCTAGCAGCCCTTCAGCGCACTTGCGATCCCCCAAAAAGCAAGATCACAGCCCTGAAAGAAAAAAGAAACACTCACCCCATTCCCAAAGGACCAATACCTCCCCCACACTCTCAAGTGAAGGAAGCAGCTTCCAGCTCCAAATCCCTACCAGCCCTTAAGTACGCTCAGGGTTCCC
>NW_011181026.1:0-386 GCF_000146605.3 Meleagris gallopavo
TTGGTACAAAACACAGCAGCGCCACTTTGAAATGCAAGTTGTGTTTTCGTTGTCAGGGCTATTACAGCCCAAAGGTTGTCATAAAGTTCACGTAAAGGAGGATAAAATACAGGTGCTCTGTACACAAAAGCAAAGAGGAAAGGCTGTGTTTCCCAATGAGAAGTACGATTCCAGAAAGGGGACACCTACAGAGAACCCAGAGGGATACCGAGGCAAAGGGAACAATGACTGCTACAAAACCAGTGGTACAGAGAGAGAATTCACGCCAGGAGTGTCTCACAGCCCCGTGATAGATTCACAGCACTGGCTGCAAGCTTGTGTTTCGATTAAAAACGCTAATTCAAAACAACCTGGATTTCTGAGCTAACTGCACTTTAGTAGGGGGG
>NW_011181027.1:0-584 GCF_000146605.3 Meleagris gallopavo
AAACTGTGGCCTAGATTCTTTGGTCAAAGGAATGGAGAAAAAGGCGTTAGCAATATCAATGGTGGCGTACCATTTGGCTGCCTTTGACTCCAATTCATATTGGAGTTCTAACATATCTGGCACAGCAGCACTCAATGGGGGTGTGACTTCATTCAGGCCACGGTAGTCCACCGTCAGCCTCCATTCTCCACTGGCTTTACGCACTGGCCATATGGGGCTGTTAAAAGGTGAGTGAGTCTTGCTAATCACTCCCTGATTCTCTAGTTGGTGAATCAGCTTCTGAATGGGGAGCAAGGAATCCCTGTTGGTGCGGTACTGCCGTCTGTGCACCGTTTTGTAGCAATCGGTACTTGTTGCTCTTTCACTCGTAGCAACCCCACGGCAGATGGATCTTCTGACAGGCCAGGCAAAATAGACAACTGCTTAACAACTTCTGTGTCTACAGCAGCTATTCCAAAGGCCCATCGATACCCTTTGGGATCCTTAAAATATCCCCTTCTGAGGTAATCAATACCAAGTATGCATGGAGCCCCTGGGCCAGTCACAATAGGGTGCTTTTGCCAGTCTTTACCAGTGAGGCTGAT
>NW_011181028.1:0-340 GCF_000146605.3 Meleagris gallopavo
AAAACATGTGAGGTGGAAAGCCTTGGCTCGGGGTGGGCCAAGAAAACAGGATAGCTTATCTGTTCCAATAGGATCATCAAGTCCCCATCCCTGCAGGGCGGCCATGGAATTTGGCCACGGGAACCCACCCTGCTCCACACTCCACGCTTTCTTAGAGTCAGCGTGCCGGGCTCCCCTGGTGCTCGCCGGCACCTCAGCTCGCAGGTCACGTTGCGTAGGGAACTGAGGGAAGGCTCGACCTTCTCTCAAGAGGCGGACATTTCAGCCAGTCACCTCCCGGAAATGCTCCCTGGCCTGCGGACATTTCTGCGAGGCAGATGTGGTGGGAGAGACGAAGGAA
>NW_011181029.1:0-453 GCF_000146605.3 Meleagris gallopavo
TGCCTCGACTTCTGAAATACCATGGAGAGTGGCTCGGTGACTGCAGCGGTGAATTCCCTCGGAACTCTGGGACTCATCTCGTCAGGACCCAAAGACTCCTGGATGTTTGGGTCCTCAGGTGGTCCAGAACCTGATCTGCCATGGCAGTGCGGGATGGGAAGGGGTGTGTGGGACTGAGGAAGCAATGGCAGTCCCCACCTCACCAAACCAAAGCAAAGATGAGGGCTGTGCATCATGAGCAGTTCTCAGACAAGATGGAAGCCAAAATGGTGTTGGGTACCTGAGCCTTCTCTGGTGGTAAGCAACATGGTGCACAGAGTGCAGCCATGTGCTCCGAGCAAGGAGCACAGGTTTGTGCAAGAGGCACGGATGCAGGGCAGTGCCTTCATGACTGTATTGTGTCACAGGTGGCAGCAGAGCTGCGGTGCTCCAGTGCCGTAACACTGCACGGAG
>NW_011181030.1:0-469 GCF_000146605.3 Meleagris gallopavo
TCCTGGGCTGCATTAAAAAGAGGAGCGACCAGCAGGGAGAGGGAGGTGATTGTCCCCCTCGACTCGGCTCTGGTGTGGGGCACCATGTGCAGCACTGCGTCCAGACCTGGGGCTCCAGCACGGGAATGATGTGGAGCTTTTGGAGCAGGTCCAGAGAAGGGCCACGAAGATGATCAGAGGGCTGGAGCACCTCTCTTAGAAAGAAATGTTGAGGGAACTGGGATTGTTTGTGTGGGAGAAGAGAAAGCTCTGGAGATAGCTCATGACAGCGTTCCAAGACTCGAAGGGAGTGCATAAGCAGGAGGGGGCAAACGGCTGTTTAGGAGGGTGGATAGCGATAGGACAAGGGGAAATGGTTTCAAGTGAGACAGGGAGGTTTAGGTTGGTTAGTTAGGAGGGCAGGCTTTTCACGTCACAGGGTGGTGACGCACTGGAATGTGTGCTTGAGAGTCACTTGCAGGATGGATCT
>NW_011181031.1:0-372 GCF_000146605.3 Meleagris gallopavo
GGTGCCGGGACGCGTTCTGGGGGCCCCGTGGGGCCGGCAAGGGGGTGCTTTGCTATTGGAGACAAGCCGTTCCTTAAGGAGCGCTGGGTGATGCTGACTGACGCCATCCCTTGTGAGCGTGCTCTATAGAAAGCTGCCCTCTGTGGGAGCGAGGAAACGAAACGCGGTGATTCAATACTGCCGGGTTGTTACGGGGTTCCTGCAGTCTGGGATTCTAGTCTGAGGATTGCATGAGGACGCTACGAGGATAGCAGCTCCTGTGAGTGTAAGTTCTGTTATGTCAGATTCGGTGATTGGTTCCCAGTTCCAGATTCTTTGATTCTGTGATGATTCTGGGCTTCAAATGTGTGGTGGTGACTCTGATTCCTCGCT
>NW_011181032.1:0-376 GCF_000146605.3 Meleagris gallopavo
TGCTGCTCTTACACCTAGCAGCCCTTCAGTGCACTTGCCATCCCCCAAAAAGACAAGATCACAGCCCTGAAAGAAAAAAGAAACCACTTACCCCATTCCAAGGACCAATACTCCCCCACACTCTCAAGTGAAGGAAGCAGCTTCCAGGTCCAAATACCTACCAGCCCTTAAGGACGCTCAGGGTTCCCTGACTAAAAAACAGAGAGAGCAGCTCCACAATGGAGGAAGAAAAAAAAAAAGAAAAAAAATACACTCACTCCATCACCAAAGAACAAGGCATACTCCAAAGGAAGCACTCCCCAGGTTCAGATACTGCCCCTACTCTTCCCAGCCCTTACATGGGATCAGGGAGGGTGGAGCCTGGCTCTGCCCACTC
>NW_011181033.1:0-492 GCF_000146605.3 Meleagris gallopavo
AGAGCTGATGGACCTCTGGAGGTCTGCTTTTCTGGGAAGCCCTCACACACCAGACCTTTGCGGTTCCCTGCTCCCCACCCACAGTCCCTTCTGTGCAGTATGAATGCCGATGGCTAACCTGTGCCTAATGTCTTCACACTCCTCTCCAGAGCCGGTAGGCAACCCCTGGCAGCCGAAACAGATACCAGTCTCCCCACAAATCTATGAGCAAGCAGATGATCAGGCTTTGCGTAAGGGGGTGGCGCAGGAAGTCAGACACGCTGAAGGCCTCTTGCTCGGTGCGCGGGGACTGCTGCTTTGGGCCCCCTGGAACAACAGACTCGCTGACCCTGGTCGGGACCCATCTGGGGTGTGGGGAAAGGCGAATCCAGAAGGGCCAGTTGGAGGCATGGCGCTCAGCATTGATGGGCAGCCTCTCCTCAGGACGCACTAAGTTTTTGATTTCCATTTCCAGGACAGGTGCTTAGTCCAATCCAGCAGAGCCAGTTGGAG
>NW_011181034.1:0-487 GCF_000146605.3 Meleagris gallopavo
CACTCACTCCATCACCAAAGACAAGGCATACTCCAAAGGAAGCACTCCCCAGGTTCAGATGCTGCCCCTACTCTTCCCAGCCCTTCAATGGGATCAGGGAGGGGTGGAGCCTGGCTCTGCCCCACTCCACAGCCAAACTGCCCCCAGCTGTGCTCGCAGGGCTGCACCCCGCCCCAGGTGTTGCCACAAAAACAGGAGGGCAAGGGAATGCCCAGGCAAAGGCAAGGGCCAAGAGAACATGGAAGGAAATGCCAAGGTTGACGGCCCAGACAATACGGCAGGGAACGCCAAAACTGAATGCCGACATGAATGTGGCAACACAAAGCCAAGGGGTCATTAGGCCAAGAGAATGGGGCAAGGAACACAAAAATCGGAGGACAAGAGAATGTAATAGTGAAACAGTGCAAGACCAGAGACAAGCAAGACACAGAACAAAGAGGATAGGCAGCTTCTTGGGCACCATGAAGCGCAATTCAGAGCTCTGGGG
>NW_011181035.1:0-475 GCF_000146605.3 Meleagris gallopavo
ATGGGGTAAGTGGTTTCTTTTTTTCTTTTCAGGGCTGTGATCTTCTCTTTTTGGGGGGATGGCAAGTGCGCTGAAGGGCTGCTAGGTGTAAGAGCAGCATCTGAATCTGGAGACTGCTTCCTTTGGGGTGTGGGGTGAGCCCTTAGAATGGGGTGAGTGATTCCTGCTTGATTTCAGAGCTGTGAGCTCTGCTTTTTCTGGAGGATCTCAAGCTGGATGGCTGTCATTAATGTGCTAATTGCATCCATGCGGTGGGTGTTTTTTAAGGGCATTGTGTGCATCCTTGTTGTGTTTTAAATTCTGTTCTGCGTCTCTTCTGATTTCATTTTGCAGCCTGATGGAGTTGAAGGATTGCCTGGGCTCCTCCAGTCAGTGGTGTGAGATGTGTCCAGCAGGTAATGAACATCTTGCACCCCATGTTGGTGCGCTGCTTGTATGCAGGTAGGTTTGCGATGTGATCCGACTCCCCATGCTG
>NW_011181036.1:0-374 GCF_000146605.3 Meleagris gallopavo
CGGCCGGCGGCGGGGTCGGCTTCGTCCCGCGGCGGCTCCCGGGGCCGCGCACTCACCCTTGAGGAAGCAGATGCGGGCTCCGCGGGCCTCTCTGCACAGCGTGCCGAGGGCCAGCAGCAGCGTGCTGTCGCGCTTGGGCAGCTCCAGGTCGGCGCTGCGCTCGTCCAGCAGCACCACGGTGTGGACCTGCCCCTGGCGCAGCCGGGTGCGGAGCTCCTCGTTGGGGACGACGTGCTCCAGGGCCAGCACGCCCTTAGCGCGGCGGCGGACGATAGTGCTGAGGCGCACGTTGCAGGAGCCGCGGATGTGCGCGGCGTTGAAAGAGAAGAAGGAGCGGCAGTCGAGGACGAGGCACTGCGCGGCGCGCTCCTGCA
>NW_011181037.1:0-474 GCF_000146605.3 Meleagris gallopavo
CTGCTGCTCTGGATTTCTTCTGAGAAGTTTGTTCTAGCTGCTTGGAGTAGTGAAGTGGTGACTTCTTCTTCTCTCAAGA
Organism: Meleagris gallopavo; assembly: GCF_000146605.3. NCBI lineage: Eukaryota > Metazoa > Chordata > Aves > Galliformes > Phasianidae > Meleagris > Meleagris gallopavo. The sequence goes on from NW_011181037.1 coordinate 80, forward strand.
ACCAAGACTCTGCACGCTAATTTTGGATGGGTTTAACTGTGGGATCTGAAGACATTGTTTCCATCAGAATTATCCCAGCACTGTGCAGGTGTCTCCGCTGAACCCCCTGAGCTGATGTCTGAGAGCACCTGCCTCCTCCAGCTGAGCCATAGGAAAACTAACTGAGGCCAGTAATTCTAATTTTTGCAGATGTTGTGATATGCTCCCAAATGTTTCCTTTAGTGATAAGTAATGTCTCAGCATTCTGATAGTCCTATCTCTGGCACAACCTGGAACCTCTCTGCAAACCTTGGCTGCCCGTTCCCAGCACCGTTTCTTCCTTCCTCTATTTAGAAGCAGTGTGGTGCAGTTCCCCGTGTTTGTGAGCAGCAGCCAGCAGGCTGCCAGAGACCCAA
>NW_011181038.1:0-464 GCF_000146605.3 Meleagris gallopavo
AGGAGATCCCCCATCCCTCTGCTCTGCGCTGGTCAGGCCTCACCTGCAGTGCTGCGTCCAGATGTGGAGTCCTCAGTGCAGGGAGACATGGAGCTGTGCGAGTGCATCCAGAGTACAGCCACAAACACGAACCCAAGGATGGAACCCCTCTCCTGTAAGCAAGGAGAGCTGGGCTGTTCAGCCTCCTGGAGAAGTGAAGGCTCCAAGGGAATCTGGTAACAGCCTTTCAATACCTAAAGGAAAGAACAAGGGAAAATGGAGGTGAAATCTAAGGAAAATGTCTTGTACAGTGAGGGTGGTGCGGCAGCGGCACAGGTTGCCAGAGACATGGTGGATGTGCTGGCCCTTTCAAGGTGAGCCTGGCTCAGACTCTGAGCAACTTGATCTAGCTGTGGATGGTCAGCATGGGGGAGTCGGATCACATCGCAAACCTACCTGCATACAAGCAGCGCACCAACATGGGG
>NW_011181039.1:0-481 GCF_000146605.3 Meleagris gallopavo
GATACTCTTACCTTTGGCTTTGCACAGAGCCTAAACTCTATCAGCTTCAAATTATGAGAAACAGGTTTCTCATCAATCAACGGTATTTTCCTGGTGAATGAAAAAGCAGTCAGGAATGATTTTCACCTGAATGCCCAAGGAAACATCTCTTCTCTTCTGTTAGTTCTTGTTGTGGTCACTGGTTAGCAGTCTACTAAAAGCCCTCTCTCTCTCGTAGAGATTTTCACTGACTGCTAACAAGCACCTATCTTTCCATACCCCAGGTGGGAAATACTAGTTTGTATCTGTTAGAAAGGGCCTGGGGACAGGAGGACAAGTGGTGAGAGACCACAAGCTGAATGCAAGCCAGCTGTGTGTTCTGACAGACAAAAAAAGCACCACAGTATAATTGGCTGCATTAAAAAGTGGCCACAACCAGGACCAGGGACAAAGTCACCCCCTGCTTCACACTCATTGGACCCACATTTACAAGACTCTATTA
>NW_011181040.1:0-485 GCF_000146605.3 Meleagris gallopavo
CCCAGGAATTTCAGATCAGTATATACTGCTGGGAGGTTTTTGTCAGGACTGTAGCTATTTCATCAAGGATTCATGTAAGTATGCTGCCATCATTGCCCTCCACTTCTTGAGGGTGCCTTCATACATTGCAGTTGTTGCAGACACTCAAAGATGTGCAAGGTTTGATAGGTAAAAGAGCAACTCCCTCCTTTTCTGTGACAGTGTTTTGGGTGTTCCTTAAAAATCCGCATTGAATGTGTTAGACTCTTAAGTCAGTCAAGAGAAAGTCAGGAGGGTTTTGTTTTCATTTTCAGAATGTAGATGTTGTTGTTTGTTTATTTTTTGTTTTCTTGTTGTTGTTGTTGTTGTTTTTTCATAACTAAACGTCTTAAAGAAAAGCAAATAGTTTGAAAACCATTCTTCCCAGAATACATCTTCCAGTTGACAGGAATAGCATTCTTATTTAACCTTGAGCTAGAAAGGATGGATAAGGGAACAGGCAGCTC
>NW_011181041.1:0-361 GCF_000146605.3 Meleagris gallopavo
GGGGGTGCGGCAACCGCTAAGAGCAGCTGCGGGGGGGCAGCCCCAGGGATACTCCGGGGTACTCCGGGGGCAGCGGTGGGATCCATCCTGCGGCTTTGGGGCTGCATCGCAGAGTGGGATTCCTAGAGCTGCACATTGCCGGGGGACAGAGCCGGGGATGGTGCGGGGCAGAGGCGGGGATGCGGCGCTGGGGCTGCTATGGGGCACAGCTGCAGTCCGGGGACGCGGAGGGGGGGGTGGAAGGGGGGCACAGGCCCGGGATGGCTATAGGGCAGCGCTAAGGATGCTATAGGGCACAGCCGGGGTTCCCGGCGCCGCTACAGAGCACAGCCGCAGGTGCAGCGGCAGAGCGATGCCGGGG
>NW_011181042.1:0-411 GCF_000146605.3 Meleagris gallopavo
AGAACAGCAAGGAACTGGAATCTGCGTTTCCGGCATGCCCCGGAACCTCACTTTGCTGACAGGTCACAGTCCGCCCAGCGGTAAGGGCGATGCACACCCGCCAGCATTTACCCATTCCAGAGCCCGGCACAATAGGGTTCCCCCAGAGCTCTGAATTGCGCTTCATGGTGCCCAGAAGGCTGCCTATCCTCTTTGTTCTGTGTCTTGCTTGTCTCTGGTCTTGCACTGTTTTCACTATTACATTCTCTTGTCCTCTTATTTTTGTGTTCCTTGCCCCATTCTCTTGGCCTAATGACCCTTGGTTTTGTGTTGCCACATTACATGTCGGCATTCAGTTTTGCCGTCCCCTGCCGTATTGTCTGGGCCGTCATCCTTGGCATTTCCTTCCATGTTCTCTTGGCCCTTGCCTTT
>NW_011181043.1:0-448 GCF_000146605.3 Meleagris gallopavo
TCTCCAAGACTCTTGAACTACGCTTTTACTATTGAGGGGACAGCAGACTTCTGGGCTTAGATTAGAATATGGCATCCAGTTGCTGAGAATGCGCAACCCCAACCTTGACAAGAAGAAAACCATCACTGTCATTATGGTGTTTTGCACGCAGGAGAAGCTTGATGAAAGTGTGGCAGCGAAGCTCTCTCAGTTCCCTGCCCCCATTTTCTAGGGATTTTGTTTGCCTGTTTTGATACAGTGAGCTGCTCTTCATTATGACTGCGTCCTTTGCCATAAACACATCTCTGACCGCATGGTTATTTTGAGCTCCTCTTCTTCCAGTGGCTCGGATAAGCAAGTCTGAGAAAATTCAGCACCTCCCCAGCACTGTGATGGCTGTGCTGCTGCTTTCTGATCCTCGCTCTTACCTGTGCTTTTCCCTTACAGGGCACGGTTCTCTCTCAGGGCC
>NW_011181044.1:0-524 GCF_000146605.3 Meleagris gallopavo
AAAGGAAGCACTCCCCAGGTTCACATGCTGCCCCTACTCTTCCCAGCCCTTACATGGGATCAGGGAGGGGTGGAGCCTGGCTCTGCCCCACTCCACAGCCAAACTGCCCCCAGCTGTGCTCGCAGGGCTGCACCCCGCCCCAGGTGCGGGTTCCACAAAAACAGGAGGGCAAGGGAATGCCCAGGCAAAGGCAAGGGCCAAGAGAACATGGAAGGAAATGCCAAGGATGACGGCCCAGACAATACGGCAGGGAACGCCAAAACTGAATGCCGACATGAATGTGGCAACACAAAGCCAAGGGGTCATTAGGCCAAGAGAATGGGGCAAGGAACACAAAATTAGGAGGACAAGAGAATGTAATAGTGAAAACAGTGCAAGACCAGAGACAAGCAAGACACAGAACAAAGAGGATAGGCAGCCTTCTGGGCACCATGAAGCGCAATTCAGAGCTCTGGGGGAACCCTATTGTGCCGGGCTCTGGAATGGGTAAACGCTGGCGGGTGTGCATCGCCCTTACCTGCTGG
>NW_011181045.1:0-465 GCF_000146605.3 Meleagris gallopavo
AGGTTTCAAGAGTGGGCATCTCACCCCTCCCTCCCAAGTACGGCACCCAAACAGCACTTTGTATGGTGATACTCCTAAGCCTTTGCTGGGAGCGGTTCATATTCTGAGAAGGGCTAAAGGTAAACACTTTGTCCACGCTAATTTGGTCTCTAAAATCAATTTTGACAAGCGCTTTTTCAGCATCTGATTGATTCATTCTGCTTTCCCTGAAGAAGGAGGGGGCCAGCGAGTACGGAACTCCCACTTCATTCCTAAAGCTCTCATTAGCTCCTGTAGGACTTGTGAACTAAGGAGGCTCCCTTATCTGACACTATATTCTGCATAATCCCATCTCTGGGGATTGTGCCCAGGTGTAGAGTCCTTGGTGCAGAAAAGCACGGACCTGTTGGAGCATCCAGAGGACCAAGGCTAAATCCTGCTCGACCAACCTGGCGGCTGCCTATGGCGGTGTCACTGCATCAACAG
>NW_011181046.1:0-496 GCF_000146605.3 Meleagris gallopavo
GGGGATGCCACCAACTTTGGGGGTGTGACACTGCGATGCGGCGTCCCCACTTCCCCCGGGAAGTCCTTCAGCTGGTCACCAACTGTGGTGCAACGTCCCCAGGGGGGCCTTCTGTCCCCTCCGCATGACGGTGACACCTGACGCTGGCTGGTGGGGGCACAGAGTTCACCACCGTGCGTGTCCCCGTCCTCGTGGCAGACGATGGTGACAGCGCCAGAGGGCTCCGGTGTCACCGGGTCCGGCTGGAGGCAGGTCTGGAGGGGTGACAAAGGACAGTGAGAGGCTCAGTGATAGCACGGTGACAACACGGGGCCGCCTGTGGCTGCCCACATGTGGTGGTCAGAGCACAGGGAATGGTGTCACCCCAGAGATGGTGACACACAAGTGCTTGTGACACCGGATGACGGTAACAAGAGTGACAGCCAGGGACTGGGGACACTGCGTCACAGCTGTTCCACATCGAGGTCACCCTGTGTCACGGGTGACACAAGCGAGA
>NW_011181047.1:0-357 GCF_000146605.3 Meleagris gallopavo
GGCTCCAGTGAGGAACAATACATCGCGAATTGCCTTGTGGCGTTACCTACGTGACCATGGAGAAGACATGAGAAAATGGCACGACCAAGCTACTCCTGTACTACGAGCACGGGTGAAAGAATTACAAAGCAGATCAATCACCAGTGCAGTTGCTCCACTTATCACAGGTAATTAATAGAGAGGCCCTGCCTTCAGCCAGGGGGGGGAAAGGGATAATCGAGTATATTGGACTGTGTGGATTCGATGGCCTGGCACGTCAGAACCACTGAAATATAAGGCACTGGTGGATACTGGTTGCACAGTGCACTCTGATGCCCTCGAGTCATGAAGGGACAGAATCAATCCATATTTCCGGGG
>NW_011181048.1:0-425 GCF_000146605.3 Meleagris gallopavo
AAAGGGTCTGACCACTTGGGAAGAATATAGGAATGTAGTCAGGGCCTGCAGGGATGCAATGAGGAAGGCTAAAGCCCGTCTGGAATTGAATCTGGCTAAAGTGATAAAGGATAATAAAAAAGGCTTCTTCAAGTATGTTAATAGCAAAAAGGAAAAACTAGAGAGAATGTGGGCCCCTTACTAAGTGAGGGGGGTGTTCTGGTAACGGGGGATGCTGAGAAGGCAGAGATACTGAGTGCCTTCTTTGCTTCTGTCTTCAGTGAAAAAGGCTCTCCCGCAGGAATCCCACACCCTGGAGGTTAGTGAGAGGGTCTGGGGAATGGGAGGACTTCCCTTTAGTCAGGAAAGAGGACGTGCGTGAGCGCCTAGGCAGTACTAAGGTCCACAAGTCCATGGGACCTGATGGGTGCATCCACGTGTGCTGA
>NW_011181049.1:0-409 GCF_000146605.3 Meleagris gallopavo
TCCACAAGTCTATGGATCCCAATGAGATGCATCCCAGTCCTCATGGAATTGGCTGATAGAGTCTCCAAGTCACCCTGGATGATATTTGGAAAGTTGTGGCAATCAAGTAAAGTCCCTGGAGACTGGAAAAAAGGTAACATCGTACCCAGACTTCAAAAGGGTAAAAAGGAGGACCCAGAGAACTGCCGACCTGTCAGTCTCACCTCTGTGCCAGGAAAAATCAGGCAACAGATCCTCCTGGAAGCTAGATCTAGACAGGCTGGAGAGTTGGGCAGGGAGGAATTTAATGCGATGTAAGATGGGTAAGCGTAGAGTCCTGCATCTGGACAAAACACCCAGGTACCAGCGTAGGTTGGACTGAGCAGTTGGAGAGGAGAGCGAGGGAAAGAAGGGACCTGGGGTCCTGGTG
>NW_011181050.1:0-443 GCF_000146605.3 Meleagris gallopavo
AGGTGCTTGCACTCATTGAGAAGCTGATGGGTCAGTCTTCACCTTTTCAGCTGTGGATCACATAAAGCAAATATGGAATAGAAACAGGGAGTCAGCTGGTATAGTAGGATCTCTGTACTTCTCTCACAATAATGTCTTTAAGGCAAAAGAACAGGTAACTGAACATTCTGGGCTCCATTCTATTTTGTGGAGAAATGTTGTGTTACACAGTAACTTTACATTTCTCTCACTCTTTCAGAATATCCAGATAACATTTTACCATAATAAAATAGGAGTAGTAATTAGCCATAAGATTTTTTGACAAACAGTGGGTTGAGAAACTTACAGTTTGGTTCCTTTGTGATAAGATATTTCTCTGTGGTTGGTGCTTCCAAGCAGTTTTGGAGATAAGTCTGCATAGTAATCGAGGAAAGGAGGCAATATTTGAAACAACATATTTTGTT
>NW_011181051.1:0-499 GCF_000146605.3 Meleagris gallopavo
GCCGAGAAATCGGGCTTCTCCACGAACGCCGCTTTCAGCCGTCAGCAGCGGTCAGCAGTGTTTCTCGCTTGCCGAGAACGGGCCACTTCAGCCGGCTGCTTTTCTTCGACGAGTGAGCGGGCTCCTGTGCGCACATCGGAAAGGTTTGCACTTCGCCTTGGCTACATGCAGAATGCACTCGACTGGCTCTGAATACTATGTCTCTGCTTTACTTGGAGCCACAATTCGTCCCAGTGAGGTTTTCCACTACTGCACATCCGCATTCAGAGAGGAAAAGAGTGGAAGGGAAAACAAGCTCTAAAAAGGAATTTGCAAGTTTCAGGCGCGACAACCGTAGTGCTCTTAGGGAGAGCGTTTCAGACAGTGAGGAGTAATCATTTCAGGAGTTCGGAGAAAACCCCCACTACGGAGGTAGTGCAGGAGGCTGAATTCGCACTTGTCGGCATCGGATCGCACTCCTTCGCTCCCACGCGTAGAAGCGGCATTCGCGCTGAACCGC
>NW_011181052.1:0-553 GCF_000146605.3 Meleagris gallopavo
CTGATTTCGGCCTCCAACATAGTCAGTTCTTGGGAACCTCCAGTCACCCCATGAATATAAATTGATTTTGTCCCTTGGTGACTCGAGGGCATTAGAGTGCACTGTGCACCAGTATCCACCAGGGCCTTATATTTTCGTGATTCTGATGTGCCAGGCCATCTAATCCACACAGTCCAATAAACTCTATTATCCCTTTCCCCCCCTGGCTGGGGGCAGGGCCCCTCTATTTGTTACCTTCATTGTCTGCAGCAACTGGAGCAATCACCTTTTTGGAGAAGTTCACCTTGGTGGTTGATTTGTCTTGTAACTCTCTTACCCGTGCTTGAAGTACAGGAGTAGGTTGTTTATGCCACTCCTTCATATCTTCTCCATGGTCACTTAGGTAATGCCACAAGGCAAAACGTGATGTGGTCTTACTGTTGTCACTTGCTCGAGCAGGAGAACGTCTTCTTTTGATGGCTGAGACATTAGATGCCACCGGCTGGGAGGAAATCAAGTTGATCAGACCCTCCAATAGGCTGTTTTGGGAATTCTGGTCACCATTTGATGTATC
>NW_011181053.1:0-460 GCF_000146605.3 Meleagris gallopavo
TTTTTTTCTCTCCTCCATTGTGGAGCTGCTCTCTCTCTTTTTAGCAGGGAACCCTGAGCGTACTTAAGGGCTGGTAGGTATTTGGACCTGGAAGCTGCTTCCTACACTTCAGAGTGTGGGGGAGTATTGGTCCTTGGAATGGGGTAAGTGGTTTCTTTTTTCTTTCAGGGCTGTGATCTTCTCTTTTTGGGGGATCCCAAGTGTGCTGAAGGGCTGCTAGGTGTAAGAGCAGCATCGGAATCTGGAGACTGCTTCCTTTGGGGTGTGGGGTGAGCCCTTAGAATGGGGTGAGTGATTCCTGCTTGATTTCAGAGCTGTGAGCTCTGCTTTTCTGGAGGATCTCAAGCTGGATGGCTGTCATTAATAGGGCTATGTGCTAATTGCATCCATGCGGTGGGTGTTTTTTAAGGGCATTGTGTGCATCCTCGTTGTGTTTAAATGATGTTCTGCGTCTCTTCTG
>NW_011181054.1:0-477 GCF_000146605.3 Meleagris gallopavo
CTGGCAGCTCTACACTGCTCAGAGCAAAGCTGCACGAGGAAACAAAACGCTACCAGGTGCGAAAGCTGATGAACACACTTCACTCCTGGGTTGCACAGCTATGAGTTGAAGCACCTTCACACTGTTCGGCCTCTCCAGGGACTTCACACAGCTTTAAAGTACCACCATTTAGACACAGACTCATATCGCTGCACAGCCACCAACGGCCGCTGTCGGCCTCTCTATTCCTTCCATAGAGCACTGCCATCAGTCCCTCTTTGCACTCAAGACTCTCCTGTTTTCTCAGGTATCTCCTTTGTTGCACTACGGGAATGGTATTGCCATTAGCTACCGCAACCACCGCCAACCAAACCAAACAAAAGAACTTTCAGAAAGACCCCCAAAAAACCCCACTCCTGTTTGCCATGATGAAAATGCATGTGCAAAAGCACAGCACTCACCCATGGCAAGCAAAGCATCCAGCAGGTCTGCTGACAT
>NW_011181055.1:0-417 GCF_000146605.3 Meleagris gallopavo
TTTTTTTCTTTTTTTTCTCCTCCATTGTGGAGCTGCTCTCTCTGTTTTTTAGCAGGGAACCTTGAGCATACTTAAGGGCTGGTAGGTATTTGGACCTGGAAGCTGCTTCCTTCACTTGAGAGTGTGGGGGAGTATTGGTCCTTGGAATGGGGTAAGTGGTTTCTTTTTTTCTTTCAGGGCTGTGATCTTGTCTTTCTGGGGGATGGCAAGTGCACTGAAGGGCTGCTAGGTGTAAGAGCAGCATCTGAATCTGGAGACTGCTTCCTTTGGGGTGTGGGGTGAGCCCTTAGAATGGGGTGAGTGATTCCTGCTTGATTTCAGAGCTGTGAGCTCTGCTTTTCTGGAGTATCTCAAGCTGGATGGCTGTAATTAATAGGGCTATGTGCTAATTGCATCCATGCGGTTGTTTTTTAAGGG
>NW_011181056.1:0-316 GCF_000146605.3 Meleagris gallopavo
CATTCTAGTCAAGGTTTTCCACTGCTACACATCTGCATTCAGACAGGAAAAGAGTAGGAAGGGAAAACAAGCTCTAATAAGGCATTTGCAAGTTCGAGGAGCGAAAGCTGTAGTGCTCTCAGGGAGAGCGTTTCAGAAAGTGGGGAGAGATCCTTTCAGGACTGCGCAGAAAAAACCCCCCACTCGCAGGTAGTGCAGGAGGCTGAATTCGCACTTGTCGGCATCGGAATCGCACTCCTTCGCTCTCACGCGTAGAAAGCGGCATTCGCGACTGAACCGCTCCGGAGACTTTGCCGGAGCTGGCCGAGAAATCGCG
>NW_011181057.1:0-459 GCF_000146605.3 Meleagris gallopavo
GATAGTAAACGTGGCAGTGAGATGAGGCCAATGATGTAAGAGTAAGAGATGCTTTGGAATGCCTTTTATGGCTGCGCAGTTCCTCAGAAGCAGTGACACCTGCCAGCTTCATCAAAGCCGTCCCTTAGATGCTGTGCTGTACAGCTGTGGAGCCACAGTGCTCCACAACAGCTATAATGTGTCCTGAATTAAAAAAGGAACAGGTGCCTGCATCAGATGTCCGTGGCTGCAGAGGCTCTTCCAGAAGAAGAAGGCAGCAGAACCTTATGTTCACACTGCAGTACAAATGCTACAGGAGCAGAAACAAACCGGGCAGCTCTGGGTTCCTCCCGGGAAGGCAAAACTGCACAGAGATGCACCAAAGGAGCACTGAACTACTGAACTGGGAATTGGTACAAAACACAGCAGCGTCACTTTAAAATGCACGTCGTGGTTTTGTTGTCAGGGCTATTACAGCCC
>NW_011181058.1:0-362 GCF_000146605.3 Meleagris gallopavo
TTTATGCCAAGGCTGCGTGGGCTCGTGAAATGCTGGTACAGTTTGAGTTTCGGAAGTGGCCATGACCTTTCTGCTGCTATCAGTTCATTCCGGGGGAATAACTGCAGCTGACTGCAGCGTTGGTTTTGTTGTTCCATCCCCACAAAAGGTATTCTGAGAATCTGTTTTTTCTGTTCCTATTATTAGTATTACTGCATTACTAGGATGATGGCTCATTGATGATGTACGTGATTGCTCTGAAAGGATGCCTCCTACTTATTTCCATAGAAATGACAACAGTTACATAGAGTGAATTCTCAGCTACAAAACTCTGTTTTTCAACACGGTTACCACCATTAGCTATGCTTTTTTCCAGTGTTGAA
>NW_011181059.1:0-446 GCF_000146605.3 Meleagris gallopavo
TTTTTCTTCCAAAGAAGCCCTGAAATGTTCTGTTTCAGATGTCATGCTGTGTCACACCAACGTAACTCCATTCTAAAATCTGCTTTGTAGGATTCCTGAAATGAAAAGGCACCACTTTGAACACCTCCTGGACAGATTAACTGTGCTTATCTCTGATACACCTGCCTTTTCAACAGCAGTTGCACATGGCTGGAGCTGTGCACAAACTTGCAGTACACCCTCCTCATTGCTGCAGAGCCTCAGGGCCCTTCTTCCCCTGATGGCTTTCTGCCCAAGATTCAGCTGTGAGCTCCTCATCCTGTGGCAGCTGAGAACAGGATTCTCTGCTCTCGAGCACCACGACACAAACTTCTTTCGTTCATAGTGCAGAGTGTGAATGTGAGTATATTGATCAAGCAAGATGCCATACAAGTGCTGGGACCTTCAGTCATGTCAGCAGGTTTGGG
>NW_011181060.1:0-453 GCF_000146605.3 Meleagris gallopavo
ACAAGCCAGCAGTGGGCCCTTCCTGCCCAGAAAGCCAACCGTATCCTGGGCTGCATCCAAAGATGCGCAGTCAGCGGGCGAAGGGAGGAGATCCCCATCCCTCTGCTCTGCGCTGGTGAGGCCTCACCTGCAGTGCTGCGTCCAGATGCGGAGTCCTCAGGGCAGGGAGACATGGAGCTGTGCGAGTGCATCCAGAGTACAGCCACAAACACGAACCCAAGGATGGAACCCCTCTCCTGTAAGCAAGGAGAGCTGGGCTGTTCAGTCTGGAGAAGTGAAGGCTCCAAGGGAACCTGGTAACAGCCTTTCAATACCTAAAGGAAAGAACAAGGGAAATGGAGGTGAAATCTAAGGAAAATGTCTTGTACAGTGAGGGTGCTGAGGCAGTGGCACAGGTTGCCAGAGACATGGTGGATGTGCTGGCCCTTTCAAGGTGAGCCTGGCTCAGACTCT
>NW_011181061.1:0-525 GCF_000146605.3 Meleagris gallopavo
CTCGAGTCACCAAGGGACAAAATCAATTTATGTTCATGGGGTGACTGGAGGTTCCCAAGAGCTGACTATGTTGGAGGCCGAAATCAGCCTCACTGGTAAAGACTGGCAAAAGCACCCTATGGTGACTGGCCCAGGGGCTCCATGCATACTTGGTATTGATTACCTCAGAAGGGGATATTTTAAGGATCCCAAAGGGTATCGATGGGCCTTTGGAATAGCTGCTGTAGACACAGAAGGTGTTCAGCAGTTGTCTATTTTGCCTGGCCTGTCAGAAGATCCATCTGCCGTGGGGTTGCTACGAGTGAAAGAGCAACAAGTACCGATTGCTACAAAAAACGGTGCACAGACGGCAGTACCGCACCAACAGGGATTCCTTGCTCCCCATTCAGAAGCTGATTCACCAACTAGAGAATCAGGGAGTGATTAGCAAGACTCACTCACCTTTTAACAGCCCCATATGGCCAGTGCGTAAAGCCAGTGGAGAATGGAGGCTGACGGTGGACTACCGTGGCCTGAATGAAGTCA
>NW_011181062.1:0-470 GCF_000146605.3 Meleagris gallopavo
AAGCAGTAGGAAAGTGTGATCACAGCTGCCACAGGGATACCAGCACACTCAACAAGAAAGAGGTTAAGCTCTCAGGAGAGAAACAAGCAAGTGCTACCAGACTGATGACATTAGCATATTAATTTCCTCACTTAGGAAAGGTAATTGAAAGATGTACCCAGAGGCATTTAACTTTGAATCTGCCTTTATTGGTAGGTTTCTATTTTATTTATAGATAAGATTGTTGAGAGGAACTGTTATTCCCATAAACTTATTGTTTTCCCCAACATAATACAGGATGTAAATCATAACATTTACCAGAAAATTTATGGCATAAAATGCCCTTTTATAAATTGTTCCTGGGGTCTTCAGAAACAAGGCCTACACAAAATCCTAGCTAAATGTTTTAAATCTCACGGGAAAACATTAAAGTAATCCAAGGAAGCATGCATTGTTGTTTTTGTTATGGGAAATTCTCTCTCTCAGCACAT
>NW_011181063.1:0-445 GCF_000146605.3 Meleagris gallopavo
ATGTCTTTCATTTCTGGTAGTTCATTATATGGTGGGGCCTCTTTAGCACGTGATACCTCTTCTGCTGGCGGTGTTCCAAACTTTTGCCTTCAGGCCAGTCCATGATTACCTCTAGGATTCCTGGACGGTTGAGATTCCCCATCCGCGCTCGCTGCGTAATCAGTGCAATCCACTTACTCCAAGTGGCATCAGTCGCATGATGGGTGGAGGGACCCTTTCCTGAACATCCAGTTCAGCACTGGCAGTCGAGGTGCCAGGAGGAGCTGTGTTTCTGTACCGATTACTTCGGAAGCAGCCCGAACCCCTCATACGCGGCTAAGATCTCCTTCTCATTTGGAGTGTAGCACTCTTCAGACCCTCTGTACGCCCGACTCCAGAATCCCAGGGTCGCCTCGGGTCTCTCCTGAGGCTCTTGCCACAACTCCAAGTGGACCTTCTCTCCAGC
>NW_011181064.1:0-491 GCF_000146605.3 Meleagris gallopavo
TTTCCTTCTCCTCCAGCATGGCTGCCTGCAGGCGACGTTGCTCTTGCTGTAGACACAGGTAGCAGACCTCCTGGGGACACAGGCACGCGGTGCATGGAGTTAGTTTAATATCAAGGCTTGAGGAGCTCCCGTGCTGCGTCCCAAGCCCTCCTGGCTGCAGCGTCCTGCTGCTAACACCACTAATGAAGCCGTGGGGCACCAGCAAGGAGCCTCTTCCTTCCCACGGTTGCCCCACGTTCCTTATCGTCTAAGGATACTGCTGGCAGGAGACTGGTTTGTGTTGGTGACGAGGGACCAGAGAGAGACACTGAGCAGCAATTCACTGCAATGCGGCGGTGACAAGGGAACTCTGTACCTGTCCTACTCGCTGATGGTCTTTGCAAGCAGGAATTTCAGTTTTCTCCCTGCGCGGGCGCAGCGTTCTCCTCTCGCCCTCCCTTGAAGAGCTCCCTTCAATTGCTGGTAGTGCACTGAAAACACGAAGCAGGCAG
>NW_011181065.1:0-463 GCF_000146605.3 Meleagris gallopavo
GAGCACTGATCTGGAAATTGGTACAAAACACAGCAGCGCCACTTTGAAATGCAAGTTGTGTTTTCGTTGTCAGGGGTATTACAGCCCAAAGGTTGTCATAAAGTTCATGTAAAGGAGGATAAAATACAGGTGCTCTGTGCACAAAAGCAAAGAGGAAAGGCTGTGTTTCCCAATGAGAAGTACGATTCCAGAAAGGGACACCTACAGAGAACCCAGAGGGATACCGAGGCAAAGGGAACAATGACTGCTACAAAACCAGTGGTACAGAGAGAGAATTCACGCCAGGAGTGTCTCACAGCCCAGTGATAGATTCACAGCACTGGCTGCAAGCTTGTGTTTCAATTAAAAACGCTAAATTCAAAACAACCTGGATTTCTGAGCTAACTGCACTTTTAGTAGGGGGGGATTCTAAACGGTGCTGCAAAAGAGGGGTGCAACAAGGGGCAGAGCAATGGGGGCTGTG
>NW_011181066.1:0-477 GCF_000146605.3 Meleagris gallopavo
AGAACCTGGTAGTGGAGGGGAAAGAAATCCTCAGGGTTTGGGTGCTTCCGTGTGTTACGAGTGATTGTGATACCACTGCTCGGTCAGTTTGAGTGCATGGAACGAGTCTGAAATCTTTTATTAATGGAGTAATGTGAAAGGAGTCCTATGGATTTGAGAGCTGACTGAAAGTCTGTGGGCATCTTCCAGGAGCTGGGGTAAAGGTGAGGCAAGGAGAGCGGGGGGAGGAGGATGAGGCGTAGGAAGAGGAACGTCTTCCATTGATATCAACTCCTGCTGTTACCTTTTTGACTCGGCACGCATGCTTTTTTTAATAAAGAACAAACTCATTGTGCAGCTTGTGAATGAACTCATTCACACCTGTTACTGTTTGATGTTCCTCTCTACAAGGAGCTGCAATTGAAGGGGACACTTCTGGTCTGATTGCAGCCCCCTCCCGCATGCTCAGATCGGCCAAGTTTGCCAGGCCTGGCTCTT
>NW_011181067.1:0-506 GCF_000146605.3 Meleagris gallopavo
CAACAGCACCAGACAGATATGCCGGTACACTACTGTCAGCTAATGACAGATACCGGGAACAAGAGAGAATACCCTTAGTTTTTGAATTGATTCTTACGCTCCAAAACTACGAACAACAGCTACCCCCAACTCACGCTTCCATTGCTGCCATCTCACAAGTAACGAACCAACTGAATGAAATGCAGGAGCAAATATCTCAACTGATTAATCGTGACAAACCTGTGCCAGTATCAGAAGTGCCCAGTGAAGATCAGGATAATCAAAAGAGTCTACTGAAGGAGCTGATCAAACTAATGCGAATCCTAACTAACGACGATGAACCTCCCTACTCATGGGCACCATCAAAAATCTCAGCTATTAAAAGCAAAACGCTTTCCGGCTCCAGTGAGGAACAATACATCGCGAATTGCCTTGTGGCGTTACCTACGTGACCATGGAGAAGACATGAGAAAATGGCACGACCAAGCTAACTCCTGTACTACGAGCACGGGTGAAAGAATTACAAA
>NW_011181068.1:0-506 GCF_000146605.3 Meleagris gallopavo
AGCTTCGGTTTAGGTATGGGTTTAAAGGCTGCCGGCTTAGATAGAAACACTGCCAATCTGAAGTCTAAGAAATCTTTGCACTTAAAATTCCTTGCGTTGAAAAGTTCTCAAAGAAACCTGGAAAGGCTGCCTTTAAGTATTTCTGTTGAAAACTTCTGGGATGTCTTCCCACATCATTCACCAGGACTGTTCATATTATAGACTATTTATTCAATCAGTTTTAAAACCATGCATTGTAATTATTGGCAATACTTCTTTCCTGTGGAGCTCAAGCCCTCATGAGTGACAGGGATGGGGGGCTGCAAGGGGATTCTGGTGCTAAGCTGAAAATCTATCCAGAACAAATCTGTCCTCCTGATCTAAAAATATAGGCTAAAGGAAACAAGACGTATATTCATCATTACACTGACTACACTAGAGTGTGCTTTTGTGCACACGTGCATCTAGAGGCATCGCTAAGAATTTGATTGCTCCAACCAATCCTTCAGCAACTCAGTAATTCAAGA
>NW_011181069.1:0-417 GCF_000146605.3 Meleagris gallopavo
GTCTCTGGTCTTGCACTGTTTTCACTATTACATTCTCTTGTCCTCCTATTTTGTGTTCCTTGCCCCATTCTCTTGGCCATTCCCCTTGGCTTTGTGTTGCCACATTCATGTCGGCATTCAGTTTTGGCGTTCCCTGCCGTATTGTCTGGGCCGTCATCCTTGGCATTTCCTTCCATGTTCTCTTGGCCCTTGCCTTTGCCTGGGCATTCCCTTGCCCTCCTGTTTTTGTGGCAACACCTGGGGCGGGGTGCAGCCCTGCGAGCACAGCTGGGGGCAGTTTGGCTGTGGAGTGGGGCAGAGCCAGGCTCCATCCCTCCCTGATCCAAGCTGTAAGGGCTGGGAAGAGTAGGGGCAGCATGTGAACCTGGGGAGTGCTTCCTTTGGAGTATGCCTTGTTCTTTGGTGATGGAGTGAGTG
>NW_011181070.1:0-484 GCF_000146605.3 Meleagris gallopavo
CAGAAGACCTTCTAGATCTCCTGGCACCTGCAAGCAGTGGAAGGATTTCAGTGGATGAGATGCCAAGGGCTGAGACAGAGCTCTGGATCCTGGTTTTCTGGAACATTCACTGCTTGAGGGATGGAAGGTGCTTTTGGTTGAAGGATGGGAAGTACTTGCCTGTTTCTGTTAATTTCATGATTGTTGTGCCTCGTGAAGAAAAACGATGAAAGACATGCGCAGCATTGGACTAAAACAGAAAAACAAGTCAGATTTAAATCTCACACATATTGCTTCATCAGATTAAGCAGGGAATGGGAAATAACACACACAAATGTGTGTATGCATATGTATATATAACCAAGTTAGAATACTATACTAAAAATTACTATGACTCTCAGCCAGGCTTTCCACAAAAGAGTAAAATCTCTGTCCAATGATTTCTGACACTTCCTGACCTGTGTACAAAACAGAATTAACTACATTCATCTCACAGTGAAATTCC
>NW_011181071.1:0-496 GCF_000146605.3 Meleagris gallopavo
CATGCACAAGCGTAGCCATGGAGAACAACACCAAAAAGAGTTGCCGCTCGAAATGAAGGCAGAGACGTCGTATTCACAGCTAGGCCTAGTGCATTCTGCATGTACCCAAGGCGAAGTGCAAACCGCTCCTCTCCGACGTGCGGACGCGAGACCGCTCGCGCGTTCGGAGAAAAGCAGCAGGCACAAGTCGCCCGTTCTCGGCAAGTGAGAAACACGAGAGCGCTGCTGACGGCTGAAAGCGGCACTCGGGGAGAAGCGCGATTTCTCGACCAGCGTCGGCAAACTCTCCGGAGCGGTTCAGCGCGAGTGCCGCTTTCTACGCATGAGAGCGAAGCAGTGCAATTCCGATGCCGAGAACGTGCGAATTCAGCCTCCTGCACTACCTCCGTAGGGAGCTTTTTTCTCCGCAGGCCAGAAAGGATCGCTCCCCACTTTCTGTCACGCTCTCTCTCCCTGGGAGCGAAAACAAATGTCGCTCCCCGAACTTCCAACAGCC
>NW_011181072.1:0-474 GCF_000146605.3 Meleagris gallopavo
GTGGTATTTCTGGGAGAAAATGACAAGTACGTGGGAGAAAAGTGGCCAATTGTGGGAAAGACTGACTTCTCTTGGAGGGCAAGTGTGGTATTTTTGGTGTGAAAAGGGGTCCTTTGGGGAGAAAACGGGGTGTAGATGGGAGAAAATGTCCTGTTGAGGAGTGCCTAGCAGTATTTTTGAGAGAAAAGGGAAGGTACTTGTCAGAAAAGTGCTCTTTCTGGGAGAGAGTAGCATAGTTGGTTGGAAAATGCCACCCATTTGTGAGAAAGCTGCTTTGTTTCCGGGAGAAAATAGCATTCTCTGGGGAGAAGATGTCCTCTTTTGGATGGAAAAAGTTGTATTAGTTGGAGAAGCTGTCCAATGTTTGGGCCCAAGGTAGCATTACTGGGAGGTAATGTCATTGTATTGGAGAAGGGAGGTATTTCTGGGAGAGAAATGTGTTCTTTTTGGAAGCCAACGGTGTACTTTGGGGGG
>NW_011181073.1:0-480 GCF_000146605.3 Meleagris gallopavo
AAAGAAATGTTGAGGGAACTGGGATTGTTTCTGTGGGAGAAGAGAAAGCTCTGGAGATAGCTCATGACAGCCTTCCAAGACTCGAAGGGAGCGCATAAGCAGGAGTGGGCAACGGCTGTTTAGGAGGGTGGATAGCGATAGGACAAGGGGAAATGGTTTTCAAGTGAGACAGGGGAGGTTTAGGTTGGTTATTAGGAGGCAGCTTTTCACGCACAGGGTGGTGACGCACTGGAATGTGTGCTTGAGAGTCACTTCCAGGATGATCTGCTCCATGATCCGTGACCAGCCCAGAGGTGAGACTGACATGCTGGTAGTTCCCCGCGTCACACTTTCTATCCTTCCTGAGAGGTGTGCTGTCACCTTTTTTCTCCTCAGCAGGGACTTGACCTGACTGCCTCGACTTGTGAAATCCATGGAGAGTGGCTTGGTGACTGCAGCGGTGAATTCCCTGGAACTCTGGGACTCATCTCGTCAGGACCC
>NW_011181074.1:0-346 GCF_000146605.3 Meleagris gallopavo
CTATTTCTGGTTGAAAATGGTATTTGTGGGAGGAAACTGCAGTTCCTGGCAGAAAATGGCTATTATTTTGGGAGAAAGCGGCTATTTGCGGTATAAAATGTCGTATATTTGCGATAAAACTGGCATTTCTTGGAGAAAATATCATATTTTTGGGGAAAAATCTACTATTTCTTGGAAAAGGTGTCATATTTAAGGGAAGAAATCTGGTAATTTCTGGAGAAAATGTCATGTTTGGGGATAAAATAGGTATTTCTGGTGAAAAAACGTAGAGTCTTCGGTGATAAAACTGGAATTTCTGGGGCAGAATGTCATACTTTGGGAGAAAACCCGTATTTCTTGAAGAAAT
>NW_011181075.1:0-521 GCF_000146605.3 Meleagris gallopavo
GCGCAAGCTCAAAGGAAAGAAGAAGGTCCATGAAATGTGGAAAAAGGGTCTGACCACTTGGGAAGAATATAGGAATGTAGTCAGGGCCTGCAGGGATGCAACGAGGAAGGCTAAAGCCCGTCTGGAATTGAATCTGGCTAAAGTGATAAAGGATAATAAAAAAGGCTTCTTCAAGTATGTTAACAGCAAAAGGAAAACTAGAGAGAATGTGGGCCCCTTACTAAGTGAGGGGGGGTTCTGGTAACGGGGGATGCTGAGAAGGCAGAGATACTGAATGCCTTCTTTACTTCCGTCTTCAGTGAAAAGGCTCTCCCGCAGGAATCCCACACCCTGGAGTTTAGGGAGAGGGTCTGGGGAATGGGAGACTTCCCTTTAGTCAGGAAAGAGGACGTGCGTGAGCGCCTAGGCAGTACTAAGGTCCACAAGTCCATGGGACCTGATGGGGTGCATCCACGTGTGCTGAGGGAGCTGGCGGAGGTCATTGCCGAACTGCTCTCCATCATTTTTGAGAGCTCTTGGAC
>NW_011181076.1:0-619 GCF_000146605.3 Meleagris gallopavo
GACTGGAGGTTCCCAAGAGCTGACTATGTTGGAGGCCGAAATCAGCCTCACTGGTAAAGACTGGCAGAAACACCCTATTGTGACTGGCCCAGGGGCTCCATGCATACTTGGTATTGATTACCTCAGAAGGGGATATTTTAAGGATCCCAAAGGGTATCGATGGGCCTTTGGAATAGCTGCTGTAGACACAGAAGGTGTTAAGCAGTTGTCTATTTTGCCTGGCCTGTCAGAAGATCCATCTGCCGTGGGGTTGCTACGAGTGAAAGAGCAACAAGTACCGATTGCTACAAAAACGGTGCACAGACGGCAGTACCGCACCAACAGGGATTCCTTGCTCCCCATTCAGAAGCTGATTCACCAACTAGAGAATCAGGGAGTGATTAGCAAGACTCACTCACCTTTTAACAGCCCCATATGGCCAGTGCGTAAAGCCAGTGGAGAATGGAGGCTGACGGTGGACTACCGTGGGCTGAATGAAGTCACACCCCCATTGAGTGCTGCTGTGCCAGATATGTTAGAACTCCAATATGAATTGGAGTCAAAGGCAGCCAAATGGTACGCCACCATTGACATTGCTAACGCCTTTTTCTCCATTCCTTTGACCAAAGAATCTAGGCCA
>NW_011181077.1:0-515 GCF_000146605.3 Meleagris gallopavo
ACAATGGAGTATGAAATCTAATCCACTTACAGGATGGAGTTGCTCGAGAATACTAGAGTTTGCAGATTCAAAATCAAGCCTAGAATGCCAGACCTGAAGACTTTTCAGGAAATACGACAATGAAAGATAACATTAAATAAGTAAATAACCCAATACAGCCACATTATTTAAATTGGCCTTGAAAGCTACCAGTGTCTAACTACTGTTATTTTAGAGTTGTGCCTCTCTCTAGCAGCCACCAATTTACTCAGCCAGCCATTACAAACCTTAATTTTTCATAACTATGCAAGGGCTGATCCAAAAGGAATGCCTCCTATTTTATAATGCTGGCCACAGCGTCACAGGTGGACACAGCAGAGGTTGAACCTTCCTGCCAGCACTCAGTTCATTTTGTAGCCAGGCGACAGATGGCAGCAGAGGCCAGGATGACAGCACAGCCCCTGACGTGGAGGTGCGCACGGAGCACAGGGCTGTCACTGAACTCCTCCGCACTGAACAGAGCATTTATGAAGACC
>NW_011181078.1:0-516 GCF_000146605.3 Meleagris gallopavo
TGGGGGATGAGCTGCTGCAGAGGAGCTCTGCAGAGAGGGACCTGGGCGTCCTGGTGGACGACAGGTTGGCCATGAGCCAGCAGTGTGCCCTCGTGGCCAAAAACGCCAATGGCATTCTGGGGTGCATTAAGAAGAGCGTGTCCAGCAGGTCGAGGGAGGTGATCCTCCCCCTCTACTCTGCCCTGGTAAGGCCTCATCTGGAGTACTGTGTCCAGTTCTGGGCTCCCCAGTACAAAAAAGACAGGGATCTCTTGGAAAGAGTCCAGCGGAGGGCCACAAAGATGGTGAAGGGCCTGGAGCATCTCCCCTATGAAGAAAGGCTAAGTGAACTGGGTCTGTTTAGCCTTGAGAAAAGACGACTGAGAGGGGACCTGATCCAGGTTTATAAATTTCTGAGGTGTGGCGGGCCATAGCGGTGAGGCCAGTCTCTTTTCAGTGGTACGTGGAGACAGGACGAGGGGAAACGGGACATCAGCTGCAGCATAGGAAGTTTGGCTCGAATGTGCGTAAGAACTT
>NW_011181079.1:0-451 GCF_000146605.3 Meleagris gallopavo
CTCTGGTGAGCGTGCTGCACACGGAGACTGAGCTCTGTGCTTTTCCTGTGAGAGATTACCTTGTGAGAGCCCACTGGAAGCACCGCTGCGGCGTGTGTGTGAGCTGGGCACAGCTTAGGCTGAGCAGTGACCAGGTGAGCTGGGTTTGGTGCTGGGTGGTTGCTGGGTGGTGTCTCAGCAGAAAAGCTGGGCTGGGGAGGAGTTTCCAGCTCCAGCGGTGCCCTTGTGAATGGCTGTATCCAGAGAAAATGGGTTCTTGTTGAGATTCCATCCCATGTTTCAGTGGGATGATGAAAAGGCATTCCTCACCTGCAAAATTGCTGCTGGGCCCCCATCTTCATGTCAGACCTAAAAAAAGGAAGCAGAGCGCAGACTTCATAGAGTGCAACTTGTGCCTCACTGCTCCGTGCCTTGCTTGGTGTGCCATACCCAGCAGGTGTTTCAGCAAGCC
>NW_011181080.1:0-355 GCF_000146605.3 Meleagris gallopavo
AACCCCCCTGCCAAAGCAGGTTCCCTACACCAGGTCGCACAGGTAGGTGTCCAGGCGAGACTTGAATATCTCCAGAGAAGGTAGACTCCACAACCTCCCTGGGCACCGCCTGTTCCAGTGCTCCGTCACCCTCACCGTGAAGAAGTTCTTACGCACATTCGTGCGAAACTTCCTATGCTGCAGCTTATGTCCGTTTCCCCTCGTCCTGTCTCCACGTACCACTGAAAAGAGACTGGCCTCACCGCTATGGCCGGCACCCCCTCAGATATTTATAAACCTGGATCAGGTCCCCTCTCAGTCGTCTTTTCTCAAGGCTAAACAGACCCAGTTCACTTAGCCTTTACTTCATAGGGGA
>NW_011181081.1:0-374 GCF_000146605.3 Meleagris gallopavo
ATTACGGAGAGGGATGAAAGAGTAAAGGAGAAAAGAAAAAAGGAAAGAAAAATAAATGGCGGGGAGCGGAGCCGCCCCGCAGAGCGGAACAGCGCGGCACCGCCGGAGAGCGAAAAGAAAGGAGAAGATACAGAAATATCCTCCTTAAATCTTTTTCTCTCTTTCGGATCGTTCGGTACGAAGGGCTCCGGCGCGGGGCCGCAGCCGCCGGGACGGGCGCAGGGCGGCCGCAGTGCTCCGACCTGTTTGCACCATGGCGAACACGGAGGCGGCTCCGCCGGGATCCGAGGGGGTTCGTAGGGAAACAAAGCGGGGGGAAATGGAGAGAAATACGGGGGGAGGGTTGGAAGAGGGGAAAAAGGAGGGGGAAAAAA
>NW_011181082.1:0-512 GCF_000146605.3 Meleagris gallopavo
TGCTGCTTCTCTTAAGTGCCTGTATACTAATGGGGCATGGGGAATAAACAGGAAGAGCTGGAGTTCTGCGTGCGGTCGCGAGGTCATGATCTCATTGCGATCACGGAGATGTGGTGGGACAGCTCACATGACTGGAATGTTGTCATGGAGGGCTATGTGCTTTTTAGGAAAGATCGGCTGGCTCGGTGGGGTGGTGGAGTTGCTCTTTATGTGAGAGAGCAGCTAGAATGTATTGAACTTCACTTGGGGGAGAGTGATGTAGCAGTGGAGAGCTTATGGGTGAGAATCAAGAGGCAGGCTGGTAAGGGTGACACTGTTGTGGGTGAGTACTACAGGCCCCCTGATCAGGATGAGGAGGCTGATGAGGCCTTCCAAAAGCAACTGGATGTAGCGTCACGTTCCCAGGCCCTGGTGCTTATGGGGGACTTCAATTATCCAGATATTTGCTGGATGACCAACATGGCCAGGCACGCACGGTCCAGACGGTTCTTGCAGTGCGTTGAAGACAACTT
>NW_011181083.1:0-487 GCF_000146605.3 Meleagris gallopavo
GCCTTAAACAGCAGGCCCACATCCGCAGCTGTGCTCTGTGGATATGTGGGGGGCTGATAAGCGGATGAGCTCAGTGGCAGGGGTGAATGCTGGCTGAGCATTGGTTGAAGCTAGGCAGCCCACCTAGACGCCCACCTTGTGCTCCAATAGTAGGTGAACACATGTGTAGTAGAATCATATATAAACTCTGTGTGGTGCAACAATAAAGTGAAGCTTGATCACTCATATTGAGTACTGTCGTGCTTCCCCGCTTGAGAACAATCTGATTAGGACGCTAATCCGCGGCAATTGGCGCCCGAACAGCGAGGGACCTGATGGAAGATTGATTTGGGAGCGGACGGACAAGCGCACCGGCATCGCAGCGGCCGAGCCGGGGGGCGGCGATCGCCTAGACCGACCAAAAGGGGTCTGGCACGGGATCCGGAGGGCACGGGAACGGAGCTCCGATGACAGTGGGCGCTGCGTGCGGTGAGACGCGGATTGCAGT
>NW_011181084.1:0-425 GCF_000146605.3 Meleagris gallopavo
TTCAATCCTTGGTTTCTCTGAGGTTTATCTTAATGCTTTCTGTTAAGGTCCGGGGGGATGGAAGGTGGCATGGGAAGATGGAAGATATTCCACGGGACTGTCCCACTTGCTAACGAAAATCATGAAGACGGCGGCACGTGGTGAGTGCATTTCTGTCTGTTCCCTGAAAGGCTTGGGAGGCTGAGCTTCTAGAAATAGACGTGGAGAAACCGTAGGGTGCGCAGCAGGAAAGGGCGGATCAGAGCAGTCACTTACAGCCCCACTCTTCCCCTCCTTTCTGAAGAGGCAGACGGAGAGCCTGTGCACAGGGGTGCATCTCAGCAAGGCAGCCGTCTCACACTGCCCGTCCAGCCGGGAGGAACAGAGGCCACGCACACGACTGGTGCTCCAGGTAAAGCCCCTCGTAGAGCTCCGTGCCGTGGTTA
>NW_011181085.1:0-592 GCF_000146605.3 Meleagris gallopavo
CACACACCAAGGACTGTTGGCCCAAGCCATGCCACTAGAGTTTGCCATCCACAACTTCCAACCTGGAGACTGGATATTGATCCAGTCTTGGATAGAAGCTAAACTTCAGCCCTAGTGGGACAGACCCTTCCAAGTTCTGCTGATCACAGAGACAGTTGTTCAAACCACTGAAAAATGTTGGCCTCATAATACACAAGTTAAAGGACTCACCAATCCAGCCTCAGACTGTGAGGACTGGCAGGTTCAGATGATCCCCTACGGATCATTGTAAGAAGAAAGCCCTCCTCTGACTCCTAGCCCCAAACACTGATAAGGTAAAAAAAAGAGCTAAACTGCAATACTGGTGGTAATAATGACTCGTCTCAAAGGATTTGAAAGTATAGACTGGGAGGACACTGATAAATGGAGATGAGAAACAGGCTAACCTGTGAAATTATGGGTAAATGTAACCAAGACCAAGGTTCCCCAGACCATTTAGTCAGGTGTTAGCCTGTGAAGACATGGAGGCTCAACAACTAACTAAGTGAGAACAAACACCTCTGCCTCCAGGATCAGGAACGCACGCATAAGATGGACTAATATGTGGTTGACA
>NW_011181086.1:0-304 GCF_000146605.3 Meleagris gallopavo
CATGTTGCTGCAATGGCTGCTGCTGCTGCATGGGTTGATGTTGGTTTCCTCGGTTTGTTTTCCATGTTGTTTTTCTGTGGTTTCTGCCTTGGTTTCCTGCTCCTTCTGCATTGCAATGCATTGGGGTTTTTTCCAGGGTTGTTTTATTTTCCCTTTTGTTTCTATTCTTGGAACTGCTTTTTCCTTTCCTGAGCGTATTCCCCTCTGTTTGTGAGGATCTCAAGTGATTTTGCTTTGCTCTCCTTGGCTTTTTTTACATACTCGTTCTTTCCTTTTGTCTGGTTTTCCTGGCTTTGGTTTGCTC
>NW_011181087.1:0-490 GCF_000146605.3 Meleagris gallopavo
CACAATTCATGCTAGTCAGGTTTTCCACTACTACACATCTGCATTCAGAGACGAAAAGATTGGAAGGGAAAACCCTCTCTAATAAGGCATTTGCAAGTCCGAGGAGAGACAGCTGTATTGCTCTCAGGGAGAGCGTGACAAAAAGTGGGGAGCTATCCTTTCAGGACTTCGGAGAAAAGCCCCCCACTCGGAGGTAGTGCAGGAGGCTGAATTCGCACTTGTCGGCATCGGAATCGCACTCCTTCGCTCTCACGCGTTGAAAGCGGCATTCGCGTTGAACCGCTCCGGAGATTTGGCCGTACATGGCCGAGAAATCGCGCTTCTCCACGAACGCCGCTTTCAGCCGTCATCAGCGGTCTCGTGTTCTCGCTTGCCGAGAACGGCCACTTCAGCCGGCTGCTTTCCTCCGACCAGTGAGCGAACTCCTGTGCGCACATCGGAAGATCGGTTTGCACTTGGCCTTGGTTACATGCAGAATGCACTACGCCTA
>NW_011181088.1:0-457 GCF_000146605.3 Meleagris gallopavo
TAGTATTTCCTCCACTGCTTTAGGAATTTTTATGACAGATTGAAAGATAGTATTATAAAGTATTTTAAATCACTGAGCATTTTGAGATCATTGTGAATACCACATTTATTTAAGAAGAAAATGGAACAATCTTTTCATAAATAGTTATTCCACTGAGATAGATCAGTATGGATTTATGTTGGATATTACTGGAGAATGCTGTATGTTTAGTCAGGAGACCCAGCCTAACAGTTACTGAAATGCTGAGGTGGGATAGTGTGCAGAATGTTTATCCCATGTATAAAAGATATTGGTAACATGTGGTCTTTGCATCATCTTTCCCTCACTTCTCTCATCACCAGAGATTGGAGCGTTACCCACTCAGTAATACCTGGGAAAGAGTAATTTTGGGACGACCTGGGCAGACATGCAGGGAAGCAGATATTGTGGTTTGGCAAGGGCAAGGTGCGAGGAAGGC
>NW_011181089.1:0-391 GCF_000146605.3 Meleagris gallopavo
GTTCTCTTTGGCTCTCTCACATTTTTTGTCTCCTCCACTCTTTTTGCATTTCCTCACATCTCTTTGTGCCTCCCCGTATTTTAAATTTTTGTTTTAATTTTGTTTTTGTCCTGCCCGTCTCAGCTCTGCCCCCCCAGCCCACCATGGCGGAGAACGACGTGGACAACGAGCTGCTGGATTACGAGGAGGACGAAGTGGAAAACGCGGCAGGGGGGGACGGCTCGGAAGCCCCCCCAAAAAAAGACGTGAAGGGCTCCTACGTGTCCATCCACAGCTCCGGCTTCAGGGACTTCCTGCTCAAACCTGAGCTGCTCAGAGCCATCGTGGACTGCGGCTTCGAGCATCCCAGCGAAGGTGTGGGGGCTTTAATCTGGGGGGGGGGCTTTAGTAG
>NW_011181090.1:0-477 GCF_000146605.3 Meleagris gallopavo
TACTCCTACTTGGTGTTGTTTCTCACGTGATTGCTCAGCTGGCTGTCAGTTTATGTGGCCCCTTAGGGTAGTGGAGCGAGTCCCTGCATTGTGTTGCAGAGGGATATGGCAAGTAAGAACGAGGGGAATGTCACTGTTGGGGATGTATGGCTGCTTAGAAACTCTTTTGAAGAGGACCGTGCCAAGGCAGCCGGCATTTCTGTGCAGCTGTTCATGTGGAAAACAGAGTCAGCAGCCCTTGATTCCTCCTGGCCTTGCTTGACCATTGTGCCCGTGTTTTAATTTGCAGGCGCCACTATTGTTCGTTCCAAGACTTCTCCCTCCTGGATTGGAAGTGGGAAGGTCTTCTGGGGGTCGTTGCTGGTGACACCTTATATGAGGCCTCCTGAGATTATTCTTGAGGTAAGAACGCTGTGAAACAGAGGAAGAATGGCGCGGGGCAGGAGGGGGCCAAATGCCCTGCTGAGGGTGTCCTTT
>NW_011181091.1:0-463 GCF_000146605.3 Meleagris gallopavo
GGTCGGCATGAGCGAGGAGAAGCAGAGCCTCTTGGAGGGGGACTTACAATCAGGCCTCCAGTCCCAGGCACCACACAGCAGCACTGAGAGCTCTGAGCCGCTCTCTCCATGACCTTTCCATCCATCCTTTCCATCTTTACCCGGACCTCTCACGCCCTCCTGTCTTATAATAATAAAAGCACACTAGTGCTCACTCAACAACTTGACTGCCTGTGGAGTCTTCATTCACACAGACTGGGATGAATGCAACAAACAACAAGGCACCTCAGCTTGCAACGCTGAGGCTGTGGGGTGCATGAAGCAGAGCTCCAGGCTTGTTCCCGTTTTGTCTGCCTTTGGGATGTCAGCAGCTACCATTTGGTCTGGGAGCAAATACTCTCTAGCATCCTGGATGCTGCTCATGAGAATCCCAAGCTTCCTGGCTGTGGCTTTGTGATGCGTTTCCGGGCTTTTTGATGCATTT
>NW_011181092.1:0-495 GCF_000146605.3 Meleagris gallopavo
TACTCAGCTACTCAGTCTTCTACAGATGTCATAGTTTTTATGGATTCTCCTTGTTCTGAGCACAGGACCAGGAGAAAGATCCTTCTCTTTTGGAAGTGTTTTGCCCCGTGTTCTTCAGGGATCTCATTCAATTTCTTCTGGGTTTTCCCACTGTTTGCAGCGTTGGTGCCAGGTCGTGCACCTGCAGCATCCTACAGCTTTGGCACTGCTGCATTTTCATGCAGGGAGTCTGTTCCTTAGTGTTCTGTGAAAGCCAAGAGCACTTTCAAACATCTTGACCAGAGCTTTTCATAAGACAACAGGAATCTGCCCTTGTAAGAAGCAAAAGGAGGCCGGCAACACCTGGGGTTATGTTAGGAGGAGCAGGTCAGTGCTGGAGAACCTTCCCCTCACTACTGGTGAAGCTGTCCTGCAGAACCACGTCCAGTTCTGGGCTCCCCAGCACCAAGAGGAGCGGGGAGCTTCCATGGAGAATGCGACCAAATGACACAAAGA
>NW_011181093.1:0-520 GCF_000146605.3 Meleagris gallopavo
GGATCCTGGTGGACAAAGAGCTGGACATAAGCCAGTAGTGTGCACTTGCAGCCCAGAAGGCCAACTGTATCCTGGGCTGCATTCAAAGAGGAGCGACCAGCAGGGAGAGGGAGGTGATTGTCCCCCTCGACTCGGCTCTGGTGCGGCCCCTTGTGCAGCACTGCGTCCAGGCCTGGGGCTCCAGCACAGGAATGATGTGGAGCTTTTGGAGCAGGTCCAGAGAAGGGCCACGAAGATGATCAGAGGGCTGGAGCACCTCTCTTAGAAAGAAATGTTGAGGGAACTGGGATTGTTTGTGTGGGAGAAGAGAAAGCTCTGGAGATAGCTCATGACAGCCTTCCAAGACTCAAAGGGAGCGCATAAGCAGGAGGGGGCAACGGGCTGTTTAGGAGGGTGGATAGCGATAGGACAAGGGGGAAATGGGTTTTTCAAGTGAGACAGGGGAGGTTTAGGTTGGTTATTAGGAGGCAGCTTTTTCACGGTCACAGGGTGGTGACGCACTGGAATGTGTGCTTGAGAG
>NW_011181094.1:0-475 GCF_000146605.3 Meleagris gallopavo
TCCCTCTGCTCTGCGCTGGTGAGGCCTCAGCTGCAGTGCTGCGTCCAGATGTGGAGTCCTCAGTGCAGGGAGACATGGAGCTGTGCGAGTGCATCCAGAGTACAGCCACAAACACGAACCCAAGGATGGAACCCCTCTCCTGTAAGCAAGGAGAGCTGGGCTGTTCAGCCTCCTGGAGAAGTGAAGGCTCCAAGGGAACCTGGTAACAGCCTTTCAATACCTAAAGGAAAGAACAAGGGAAAATGGAGGTGAAATCTAAGGAAAATGTCTTGTACAGTGAGGGTGCTGAGGCAGTGGCACAGGTTACCAGAGACATGGTGGATGTGCTGGCCCTTTCAAGGTGAGCCTGGCTCAGACTCTGAGCAACTTGATCTAGCTGTGGATGGTCAGCATGGGGGATCGGATCACATCGCAAACCTCTGCATACAGCAGCGCACCAACATGGGGTGCATGATGTTCATTACCTGCTGGACAC
>NW_011181095.1:0-490 GCF_000146605.3 Meleagris gallopavo
ATAGATTACATCTACCGCTCTTCCCCCATCCACCCAGCATGTGACAGCATCATAGAAGGCCACCAAGTTGGTCGAGCACGACCTCCCCTTGGTGAACCCATGCTGACTACTCCTGATAACCTCCTTTTCTCCCAGTTGTCTGGAGATGGTATCCAGCACAAGCTGTTCCATCACCTTTCCAGGGACGGAGGTGTCAACGGTTTACGGGCTGGTTCGGCCCGGTTCCGTGACTAGAAGGGCGGAGGGATCCGCGGATCCGCGCCCCCGGGAAAAAAAAGAAATAAGGGACCCCGAAATAATTGAAAACAGTGGCAACAATCTGAGGTAAAACAAAGTAATTTACTAAATATGGTATCAACAGAAATTTTTATAAAGGGAGAGAGAATGTGAAATTGATAGTGGATCGGCCTTACCACAACGCTGAGATGAGAAGCGCAGGCAGAGAAGCGCAGGCGAGAAGCGCAGGCAGAGAAGCGCAAGCGAAGCAGCG
>NW_011181096.1:0-486 GCF_000146605.3 Meleagris gallopavo
CCGGCGTCTTGGTTTTAGTCACCGGCAGGACCTCAGCTTCTTCTAACATGCAAATGTTGCGCCTGGTCCGTAGGCGTTCTGTCTCCCTCAGATCAGCAACTATCCGAGCAGCCTGCTGAACTACGGTTTCCGAGGTCACCAGAGGGTTTAATATCGAAACCAAGGTCCCATATAGGTGGGAAGGGGCCTCTTGGAAAATTAAATCTCGCATGCCCGCCGAGAACTGGATCATATCCGGGCTATCCTACGAGTCTTCATATATTGCTTCTCTCATGCCTAAGTCGCGAATGTAGTTTTGAAGGTCCTCCATGGAGGACCATAGTCCTATGTTTAGGGGAATATCTGTTTATTTGGCCAGACCATCCGGCACGCTGCCATTAACCAATCTATCATTGAGTGGTTCTCATTGCTATACTGGATGGCAGCGTATAGTCTCTGCCTGACAGCAGGATGTAATGGTATGGTGGCCAGCTTTGACATTTCCGG
>NW_011181097.1:0-491 GCF_000146605.3 Meleagris gallopavo
ATGGTGTTGGGTAGCTGAGCCTTCTCTGGTGGTAAGCAACATGGTGCACAGAGTGCAGCCATGTGCTCCGAGCAAGGAGCACAGGTTTGTGCAAGAGGCCCGGATGCAGGGCAGTGCCTTCATGACTGTATTGTGTCCAACAGGTGGCAGCAGAGCTGCGGTGCTCCCAAGTGCCGTAACAACTGCACGGAGAGATGTGTTGGTCTCGGTGGAAACAGCAAGGAACTGGAATCTGCATTTCCCGGCATGCCCCGGAACCTCACTTTGCTGACTGGTCATTGTCTGCCCAGCAGGTAAGGGCGATGCACACCCGCCAGCGTTTACCCATCCCACAGCCCGGCACAATAGGGTTCCCCCAGAGCTCTGAATTGCGCTTCATGGTGCCCAGAAGGCTGCCTATCCTCTTTGTTCTGTGTCTTGCTTGTCTCTGGTCTTGCACTGTTTTCACTATTACATTCTCTTGTCCTCCGATTTTTGTGTTCCTTGCCCCA
>NW_011181098.1:0-427 GCF_000146605.3 Meleagris gallopavo
TTCCCCAAAAATATGATATTTTCTCCAAGAAATGCCAGTTTTATCGCAAATATACGACATTTTATACCGCAAATAGCCGCTTTCTCCCGAAAGTAAGCCATTTTCTGCCAGGAACTGCAGTTTCCTCCCACAAATACCATTTTTCAACCAGAAATAGGACGTTTTCTCCCATAAATATCAGATTTTGCCCCCAAAACATGACATTTTCTTCAAGAAATACGGGTTTTCTCCCAAAGTATGATATTTTGCCCCAGAAATTCCAGTTTTGTCACCAAAGACTCTACGTTTTTCACCAGAAATACCTATTTTATCCCCAAACATGACATTTTCTCCAGAAATACCAGATTTCTTCCCTTAAATATGACACCTTTTCCAAGAAATAGTAGATTTTTCCCCAAAAATATGATATTTTCTCCAAGAAATGCCA
>NW_011181099.1:0-517 GCF_000146605.3 Meleagris gallopavo
GTGGATGCCCCATCTCTGGAGACATTCAACGCCAGGCTGGATGGGGCTCTGGGCAGCCTATCTGGTGAGGGACAACCCCGCCTGTGGCAAGGGTGGAACCAAATGATCTTTAAGGTCAAACCTAAGCCATTCTATGATTCTGTGAATTGTGCTTCAAATCCAAAGTTGCAGTTATTTGATTCTTCTACTATGATAATATTTTAAAGGGAACTCACTGATTTTATGGGCATTAATAACTCTAATCCTTTTATAACTAGAACACCTAAAGCAAGATGATTAAATATTATGTACCATTGTAGATATACAGTGTTCAGGATTTTTAGTAAAGTTAATGAAGTCACCTTGCATTAGAGCTCAAGATAGAAACTATTGCTATTGGCAACAACAGCAACATAGGACTTGATGGTTCAGAGACCCAGTAGCATACAAGCAATTATGTGTTCTAAGGGCACATAAGGAACTTAGAGCTTTTCATTATGTGTCAAACTCAGCTAAATGTTAGGTTCTAGTAACTGGG
>NW_011181099.1:2570-3090 GCF_000146605.3 Meleagris gallopavo
AACAATTTAAAAAATTAAGAACAAAGTATGCCTTAGCTATTTTTCCTGAGGGGTCATACCTGCACTCCCCCATTTTTATTTTCATTTTTTTAACTTTAATAGGTAAATTTATTATTATTATTATTATTATTTAAATCACTGAAATTACAGAATTATGAAAGTCAGGCAGGTGCAGGTAAGACATACAGTTGTAAATATACACATTACACTCTTAAACACAAGATATTCAGCCAGTCAAGTTGGATTATACAACTGAATATGAGAAAGCTTCCTACACTGACAATCTATTGCACATGAACACATGCCATTTTACAGCCAATACTGTTTTCCAACTTAGAATTCAGACACAGCACAACTTTTAAACATAGTTTCAACATTGTTAGGCCTATCTTAGAATTTTCTGGTGCACTGAACAACTCCTACAATAGCTAAAAGGTTCAGAAAAATACATTGCAAAACAATGCCAACAGCTGGATTGAGTGAGAGTCCAAACACCAGCATATGTCTTCTCAGCAGCAGC
>NW_011181100.1:0-495 GCF_000146605.3 Meleagris gallopavo
GAGACTTTGCCGTAGCTGGCCGAGAAATCGCGTTTCTCCCCAAATGCCGCTTTCAGCCGTCAGCAGCGGTCTCGTGTTTCTCGCTTGCCGAGAACGGGCCACTTCAGCCGGCTGCTTTTCTCCGACGAGTGAGCGGGCTCCTGTGCGCGCATCGGAAAGGAGCGGTTTGCACTTCGCCTTGGACTACATGCAGAATGCACTACGCCTACCTCTGAATACTATGTCTCTGCCTTTATTCAAGCCACAATTCATGCTAGTCAGGTTTTCCACTGCGACACATCTGCATTCAGAGAGGAAAAGAGTGGAAGGGAAAACCCTCTCTAATAAGGCATTTGCAAGTTCGAGGAGCGACAGCTGTAGTGCTCTCAGGGAGAGCGTTTCAGAAAGTGGGGAGAGATCCTTTCAGGACTGCGCAGAAAAAACCCCCCACTCGCAGGTAGTGCAGGAGGCTGAATTCGCACTTGTCGCCATCGGAATCGCACTCCTTCGCTCTCA
>NW_011181101.1:0-449 GCF_000146605.3 Meleagris gallopavo
ACAGAGACCTCAACAGGCTGAGCAGTGGGCACAAATCCAAGTGCAGGGTCAGTAGCTGGGATGAGGGAACACCCACCACCAAAACATGCTAGGGGATGAAAGGACTGAGCGTAGTCCTGCTCCATAAGGCCTGGGAGTACTGGTGGCTGGGAGCTGGACACAAGCCTACAATGGGCCCTTCCAGCCCAGAAAGCCAACCGTATCCTGGGCTGCATCCAAAGATGCGCAGTCAGCGGGCGAAGGGAGGAGATCCCCATCCCTCTGCTCTGCGCTGGTCAGGCCTCACCTGCAGTGCTGCGTCCAGATGTGGAGTCCTCAGTGCAGGGAGACATGGAGCTGTGCGAGTGCATCCACAGTACAGCCACAAACACGAACCCAAGGATCGGAAACCCCCTCTCCTTGTAAGCAAAGGAGAGCTGGGCTGTTCAGCTTCCTGGAGAAGTGAAGGC
>NW_011181102.1:0-429 GCF_000146605.3 Meleagris gallopavo
CATGATGATGCAATAGGACCTGTAGTTACCCTTGCTGTCTGTAACTCAAACCTGCCAGATTCCTACTGTTAGCTCTATCAAGTTAAAAACACAGCTTATTGAGGAAATGACTGGGTGTTGAATCCACAGATTACCACTGTGTCTTTAAAGGTTATTTTAGGCAAACTATTTTCAGGCCACTCATCAAATTCTTAGAAAAACAAACAAACAAACAAGCAAACAGAAACAGCTAAATTTGTTATTTAAATCACACTGAGGAACAATAAATCCAAATAGATCAGAATAGTAAAATAGATTTAAAAAAAAAAAAAGAGGGATCACTAATCACAGGAGTAGAAAAATGGTAGAAATGACATCTAAACTTACATGGATACCTGAATAAGTGAGTGAGTGAGTGAGTGAGTGAATGAATGAATGAATGAATGAATG
>NW_011181103.1:0-396 GCF_000146605.3 Meleagris gallopavo
GCAAAATGAAATCAGAAGAGACGCAGAACATCATTTTAAACACAACGAGGATGCACACAATGCCCTTAAAAACACCCACCGCACGGATGCAATTAGCACATAGCCCTATGAATGACAGCCATCCAGCTTGAGATCCTCCAGAAAAGCAGAGCTCACAGCTCTGAAAGAAAGCAGGAATCACTCACCCCATTCTAAGGGCTCACCCCACACCCCAAAGGAAGCAGTCTCCAGATTCACATGCTGCTCTTACAGCTAGCAGCCCTTCAGCGCACGTTGGGATTCCCCCAAAAAGAGAAGGTCACAGCCCTGAAAGAAAAAAAGAAACCACTTACCCCATTCCAAGGACCAATACTCCCCCACACTCTCAAGTGAAGGAAGCAGCTTCCAGGTCCAAAT
>NW_011181104.1:0-465 GCF_000146605.3 Meleagris gallopavo
TCTACTCTGCCCTGGTAAGGCCTCATCTGGAGTACTGTGTCCAGTTCTGGGCTCCCCAGTACAAAAAGACAGGGATCTCTTGGAAAGAGTCCAGCGGAGGGCCACAAAGATAGTGAAGGGCCTGGAGCATCTCCCCTATGAAGAAAGGCTAAGTGACCTGGGTCTGTTTAGCCTTGAGAAAAGAAGACTGAGAGGGGACCTGATCCAGGTTTATAAATATCTGAGGTGTGGCAGCCATAGTGGTGAGGCCAGTCTGTTTTCAGTGGTACGTGGAGACAGGACGAGGGGAAACGGACATAAGCTGCAGCACAAATGTGCGCAAGAACTTCTTTATGGTGAGGGTGACGGAGCACTGGAACAGGCTGCTCAGGGAGGTTGTGGAGTCTCCTTCTCTGGAGATATTCAAGTCTCGCCTGGACGCCTACCTGTGCGACCTGGTGTAGGGAACCTGCTTTGGCAGGGGGG
>NW_011181105.1:0-432 GCF_000146605.3 Meleagris gallopavo
AGCCAGGCTGGTTGTACGTGTGAGCGGACGGACGCTTCGAAGGAGCTGGACGCTCTGCACTCTGACCGATGGCCCAGGAAACCTTACTGCCATAATCAAAGCTATGGTAATGTACATCAACAAAAGCAGAATCAACAAAGGAAGTGTTCTGTTCCAAACTTTGGCTTACGCCATATCTGCGAATATCCTGTACAGTGCTTTTGTAGCTGTGTTACCGAGACCAGCAGAAGTCTTTTTTTCTACCTAAACTCATAAATGAACTTAATTTGATTGCACACTGGAGGAGGAATTTGTGTTTTTTATTAGAAATACATAGAGTTTGTATAATAGCTACCATCACTGAGACAGGTGGAATAAATAGTTGCAGGTTGATCCTGTGTTGCTTTTTACTCTACGTGTCCAGTATGTTTTTCAAATGAATATTGGCGTCTG
>NW_011181106.1:0-494 GCF_000146605.3 Meleagris gallopavo
CCTGCTCCAAAAGCTCCACATCATTCCCGTGCTGGAGCCCCAGGCCTGGACGCAGTGCTGCACATGGGGCCGCACCAGAGCCGAGTCGAGGGGGACAATCACCTCCCTCTCCCTGCTGGTCGCTCCTCTTTGAATGCAGCCCAGGATACAGTTGGCCTTCTGGGCTGCAAGTGCACACTACTGGCTTATGTCCAGCTCTTTGTCCGCCAGGATCCCCGAGTCCTCCGCAGGGCTGCTCCCAAGGGCTTCTACGCCCAGTTGGTACAAGCATCTGGGTTTCCCCTTCATCAGGGACATCAACAGTGGGGTTGAGTGCACCCTAAGGACACCAAGCTGTGGGGTGCAGTGACACAGCAGAGGGACGGGATGCCATCCACAGAGACCTCAACAGGCTGAGCAGTGGCCACAAATCCAAGTGCAGGGTCAGGTAGCTGGGATGAGGGAACACCCACCACCAAAACATGCTAGGGGATGAAAGGACTGAGCGTAGTCCG
>NW_011181107.1:0-489 GCF_000146605.3 Meleagris gallopavo
GGTTTTTTTAACTCTGTTCTTTGCTTTTTTAGGTTTTCTGTTTTCTTTTGTTTGTTTTGTTTTTGCCTTTTATTTAATTTTACTGTTTTGTTTTTAGTTTTTGTTTGTTTTTGTTTTGAATGTCGCTGTTTTCCTTTGTTTTCTTTTGTTTTTCTTTAGTTTCCTTATGGTTTTTTTTCTTTGCTTTCCACTGTTCTCTTCAGCTTGATTAGATTTTCTTTGCAGTTACTTCCTCTTGCATTCGCTTGTTTTTTCCACCCTTTCTTTGTCTGAATCCTTTGCTTTGCCATGATATTGCACTGTATGTCTTTGCTTTTTCTTTCTATTCCTTCTCCTAGTTTTGCTTTGATTTTTCTTAGTCTTTTTTTCTCCTGTTTTTCTTTCTATTTTTTTTAGTTATTATTTATTTTCTGTTTTGTATTTTGTTGCCTTGTGTGGTCATAGGTTTGGTTTGCTTTTTTTTCCCTTAGTTTTCCTGTACTGCTTTCC
>NW_011181108.1:0-479 GCF_000146605.3 Meleagris gallopavo
TGTCTCATCTCCCACCGGCGCCTAACGAAGGGGCAGCCACTCCCACGCCAATGGAGTTTTTGTTGTTCTTGTTTTCCTGGTGCTTTGTTCCCCTTTCCACCCTCCCCGTGGCCCTCATCCCACGCTTATGGGGATCCCAGTAAGGGCACGGGGTTGGGGTGCCTGGGAAGGGACGGAGCAGCACAAAGCCCGAACGTGACGAGGGCTCTTGTTGTCATGGTTGTGTGCGAAAGAGTTAACCCATTAGCAATTCTGAGCCCTTCTTCCGATAGTTAAACCTGATTTGCATGCATTTGCATAATGAATGTCATTTGCATTCCTGGAGGTTGGCTACTTCTGTGGGAAAAGTCAAAGCGGGATTGCAGGGAGGGCGAAAAAGGGGGGTGGGGGGGTGGTGGGTGAAGAAGGAGGAGATTCCCGCGCCCACGCGTATCCCTGCCCCCTCCTCTGTCCTCACCCAAACGTTGTGCATCTTTCCT
>NW_011181109.1:0-474 GCF_000146605.3 Meleagris gallopavo
GAGACGCAGAACGTAATTTAAAACACAACAAGGATGCACGACAATGCCCTTAAAAAACACCCACCGCATGGATGCAATTAGCACATAGCCCTATTAATTACAGCCATCCAGCTTGAGATCCTCCAGAAAAGCAGAGCTCACAGCTCTGAAAGAAAGCAGGAATCACTCACCCCATTCTAAGGGCTCACCCCACACCCCAAAGGAAGCAGTCTCCAGATTCAGATGCTGCTCTTACACCTAGCAGCCCTTCAGTGCACTTGGGATCCCCAAAAAAGAGAAGATCACAGCCCTGAAAGAAAAAAAGAAACCACTTACCCCATTCCAAGGACCAATAGTCCCCCACACTCTCAAGTGAAGGAAGCAGCTTCCAGGTCCAAATACCTACCAGCCCTTAAGTACGCTCAGGGTTCCCTGCTAAAAAAGAGAGAGACCAGCTCCACAATGGAAGGAAAGAAAAAAAAAAAAAAAAAAAAA
>NW_011181110.1:0-332 GCF_000146605.3 Meleagris gallopavo
CTCTGAGAGAGGTGCAGCCAGGCTCCAGCCCTTCCGTCACACAGCTGAATTGCCTTCACCTGTGCTCCCAGGGCTGAGCAGCTCCTTTCTGCAGGTGCTCCACCAGTGCTTCAGGCTGGGACTCAACAGATCCCATGCATATGTGAAAGATTTTTGTTTTTTTTCTTTTTTTCTAGGGAGATTTGAAAAAGCAAAGAGGTTCTCTGCCCTTGCTCCTGCCCTTTGTCCTGCCTCCACCTGCCACCAGCGTGCAGCCAGGAGAGGAGGGGCGCTCAGGAGCACGATGGGAGCCCTTCGGATCTGTTGAGTCTCCTGACCTTCCAGCTCTGCAG
>NW_011181111.1:0-467 GCF_000146605.3 Meleagris gallopavo
GTGGAAGGAAGGACAAGCAGATACCCGCAAAATAATGACCAGGTGTGGAATAAGTTAATGAATTAACTACAGATTTACGCTTAGGCAGCAGAAATTTATGTTTGCCCAGTGTTTGCATGTTTAGTGAAGCGTCGAGAAGATTGTGAACCTAAAGTACTCAGCCAGTGAGGAGCCAGGGGAGAAAGAGAGAAGCGTCGTGGAATAGGGAATAAAAGATGCAACTCTGTTTTCTGGGGGCCCTTCTGCTTGCAGGAGACCCGCCACTGCAATTGCGAATGAAATCTGCTTTCTCAGAGATACCGTCCTAGGGGAATTATTTGGGTATAATTTTCCAAACACTTGTAAGGATCAACAGATCATGCATTGTGTCGTACTGCAAGGCAGCTCAAGTAGGAAAGCACGATATCTCTGATAAAGCAGATTAGTGAGATTAGCAGATAGACCAGTTTAGTGAGGTGTTTCTTTAT
>NW_011181112.1:0-431 GCF_000146605.3 Meleagris gallopavo
TTGCTGATTAGTCTGGGTAGAGAGAGATGCGTCTTGGCATTGCCTGGCGAGCGCCTGCTGCACCCCAGGCAGAGAAACAGCTGTTCTTAGACTTGCCGCTCCTTTTTATGTGCCCATGATCAGGACCGAGTGCATTTCCTGCAGCTTTCTCTGCTGATGTGCTCCTCAGCCTGACATCCTCCTCGTTTGTCCTCAGCTCCTCACCGTGGCCTGTGCTCTCTGTTTCAGACTGAGACCAAGGGGAAGCCCCTGCTGGTCCATCAGGAGACATCTCTTAATACTCCAGCTATTGCTGCTGCTCACGTTATTAAGAGATACGTTGCCCAGGCACCGGATGAACTCTCCTTTGAGGTAAGCAGTTCAAGGCGTTCCTTGTTGTCATGTGAGAAGAGCATCAGGTGTGAACACATCAGGATATTCTCAGACACCTT
>NW_011181113.1:0-426 GCF_000146605.3 Meleagris gallopavo
ACGATGCCCAAGGCTCTGGCAGCGCTGCTGACGGCCCTCACCAGCAGAATGAAGAAACAGGAAGTCGTGGAAATGGTGCTCACCAGAAGGGCAGTCCTAAAAGCGACACCGGAGACGGCGCACGCCTGAAGGACAATGCTAAAGGCAACGCCGTAGACGGCGTTCACCAGAAGGGCAAGGCAAGACACAGCACTGGAGACAGTGCTCACCTGAAGGACAATGCTAAAGACAATGCCGTAGACGGCACACACCAAAAGACGAAGCAAGAGAAGAACGAAGCAAGAGGTGGAGCTGGAGATGACGCCAAACAGAAGGATGAAGATATAAGTGGCGCAAGAGACGGCGCCAGCGAGAAGGATGATGCCACAGGCACTGCAGGAGACGGCGCCAAAAAAAAGACGATGCCACAGGCACTGCAGGAGACGG
>NW_011181114.1:0-390 GCF_000146605.3 Meleagris gallopavo
TATCGCTATCCACCCTCCTCAACAGCCGTTGCCCCCTCCTGCTTATGCGCTCCCTTCGAGTCTTGGAAGGCTGTCATGAGCTATCTCCAGAGCTTTCTCTTCTCCCACAGAAACAATCCCAGTTCCCTCAACATTTCTTTCTAAGAGAGGTGCTCCAGCCCTCTGATCATCTTCGTGGCCCTTCTCTGGACCTGCTCCAAAAGCTCCACATCATTCCTGTGCTGGAGCCCCAGGCCTGGACGCAGTGCTGCACATGGGGCCGCACCAGAGCCGAGTCGAGGGGGACGATCACCTCCCTCTCCCTGCTGGTCGCTCCTCTTTGAATGCAGCCCACGATACAGTTGGCCTTCGTGGGCTGCAAGTGCACACTACTGGCTTATGTCCAGCTCT
>NW_011181115.1:0-480 GCF_000146605.3 Meleagris gallopavo
TCCCACAGACCCCTTCCCATCCCACACTGCCATGGGAGATCAGGTTCTGGACCACCTGAGGACCCAAACATCCAGGAGTCCTTGGGTCCTGACGAGATGAGTCCCAGAGTTCCGAGGGAATTCACCGCTGCAGTCACCGAGCCACTCTCCATGGTATTTCACAAGTCGAGGCAGTCAGGTCAAGTCCCTGGTGAGGAGAAAAAAGGTGACAGCACACCTCTTAGGAAGGATGGAAAGTGTGACGCAGGGAACTACCAGCATGTCAGTCTCACCTCTGTGCTGGTCACGGATCATGGAGCAGATCATCCTGGAAGTGACTCTCAAGCACACATTCCAGTGCGTCACCACCCTGTGCGTGAAAAGCTGCCTCCTAATAACCAACCTAAACCTCCCCTGTCTCACTTGAAAACCATTTCCCCCTTGTCCCTATCGCTATCCACCCTCCTAAACCAGCCCGTTGCCCCCCTCCTGCCTTATGCG
>NW_011181116.1:0-365 GCF_000146605.3 Meleagris gallopavo
ATTTCATGTAAACAAAATTTTTACACGGATTTTTATAGTATTTGAAGAAACAAAGAAACAATTTCATTAAAATTGAAAATTACATTTATTTTTTATTAACCTACATATCTCAAATTAAGGATTCTCATTCACATTCTAAATGAAATTTTAAAAAATGCCATTTATCAGCAAGCTATTTTCCTGTTTTTTATTGGTTTTTTTTCAAAAAAAGGAAAAGTAACCTCCTGTAAAATAGGCATTTGCTTCAATAAAATTCATTTTTTCTGTTTATCAGCACAAATTGTAAATAATCACAGAAAGCAGGAGCCCTTTCTAAATGCAAGTTATGGAGAATTTACAGACAGAAATGTATGAAGAGAGTATTA
>NW_011181117.1:0-424 GCF_000146605.3 Meleagris gallopavo
AGCAAAGGAAAAGAGCAAAGCAATGGATGAAAGAAAACAACAAAGAAACTAGCAGGATTCTAGGAAATAACAGAAAGCCACAGGAAGCAAGGCAGAAGGCGAAGGTTATGTCTGTGTCTGGAAACAGAGCTGCAGATGTTCAGTGCTGCTCGGTGCACCCATCACAGACAGCTGCACAGAGCAGGGCTCCAGAAGCACTGACAGCTCCTGTCAGCTTCAGTATTAAAGCGATCTGATCAACTTCCAATTCCGTATTTCAAGCACTTTAAAGAAAAAGCACTAAAGCTGGCAAACACGTGATGGCTTCAGTTAACAAACACCAAGCTAAAATGGCACTTAAGGCAATAAGCATCCTTAAATTACTGCACCTCTTTTAGTTTATCCAGAGAGGCTTCTAGCTCCTTTAGAGCTACTTCTCATTCCT
>NW_011181118.1:0-533 GCF_000146605.3 Meleagris gallopavo
CTTGCAGATTTTATGGATGGAGGATGGCTGCGCTGCGATGTTACCCTGAAAAGAAGCCAGACTGCTGAGAGCAGAGGAATCCACTGCCCATCACTGTCTGTCCCCTCTCGCTCTCGGTACCTGAGCAAGGTCTCAGCACCACAATTTGAGCAAAGGCCCCCTTGTCAGAAGCCGGATCCATTTTTGGCCCAAAGCTCGTTCAGCGGCACCCATCCGAGACAAAGCTGCTGAACAAGCTGCTGAGGTTAATGGTTACCGTGAGCACAGCAGAAGGAGAATCACACGTGGGTGGGCAACCAGGAGAAACCCTTTTGGCTGTTGCTTCCCGTGGGCATTCAAGCTGACTTACGGAGGTCGTCTCGGGGCAGAAGACCACCATGCAGTCGATGTGCACACCTAGCAGCCCAGCATGAGACCGTGGCGTCATCAGCTGCTGATTTCCCAATGGGAAGGGCATCTACTGTGGCCATGCTGTGGCCCAGTGAACAAAACAGAAGTACCCCTGGCCAACTACTGTCAGCCCTGAAGCAAAC
>NW_011181119.1:0-470 GCF_000146605.3 Meleagris gallopavo
GGATTTTTGCTAGGATCACGGCGTATGAAAGACATAGGGACAATTGCTCTTGCTCCTTTTCAACCTTTCACGTGCCTTAGTATCATTTTAGTAGTATTAGATTAATATCTAGCTTGTTGTGAAGTGTCTTATTCATCCCTTACGTGCAGTTTGGGGTCTGTGTGCTATGCTAGATGAGGTTGGTCTTCTCCTTGAGTCAAGAGCACGTAGTTAAATGTCATTGTAGACCAACTGTTGCACAGTTGTTCCACTGATTCGCATAAAAAATGTGAAAATGAGCCGTGTGTAGGAGAACTCAACATAAAAGCAGTTTGTAATTTTGAATAAAACGCTACTTTTCAAACGCGGCTAATCACTTCTCGTATTATCTAGAGTGTATGGAAGCAAAGTCCATAGGAAAAGCTTATAACCTATTTAAACAGAAATTACTTTCAGCGTTCTGGTGATTTTCTCTAAGGAAAATATTTTTT
>NW_011181120.1:0-560 GCF_000146605.3 Meleagris gallopavo
GCAGGCAAATTGGCCCGATGTTTCGCATGGCCTCTTAATATTACCTGCACCGCCCGGATCCTAATACATCTCTGTCGCAGTCTGAACTCTCCCACGGTTGTGTGGAGAGCCAGACCGCATAGAATATCTATGCCCAAGATGTATTTCTGGACTGGGGCAATAGATACCTTATACTCCCGGGGTGGGAGACGCCCAACCCCCAGTTTCAACCACGTTTGGGTGACAGGAATAGTTGGTCCCCCAAAACCACCAATCATCACTCTGTTTCCATGAAATTTGTTGGGATCTCCATAAATGATTGATGTTTCTGCTCCAGTGTCCACTAATGCCATAACTCGCTGAGTATTTTGGGGGGACCAATAAATCGGTAATTCTACATAGAGCCTCCGGTGCCGCCTGGAGGCCCTAGGGGGACTAACATCCCCCGTCACGCCATGAACTGTGCTAGGGCCAATTCTTTTGCTTCCGATGGCTCAGGCGTCGTGGCCCGAGACACTTGAGGCCGGCTTTTTTTTCCATTAGGAACAATGAAGTCTTCTAGGTTCCATGCTCTTGTTGGT
>NW_011181121.1:0-328 GCF_000146605.3 Meleagris gallopavo
AACAAGTAGACCCCGTGGGCTGAGATATGAACTATTTAGCACAAAAGAAGAGGGAAGTGGTGACTAAAACACAACTCCTCACCGGTCACTAACTGATGTGCATCCATAAATACTGCTGATGAAGGCCCGGAGAAAGCACAAAGACCAACCAGCAGCGCCAACTGCAGACCAGCAGCTGCAACCGCTTTCCAGCAGCTCCAGCTGCTCTCCAGCAGGTCCAACTACTGTCCAGCAGATCCAGACTGCTATTCAGCAGCTCCAACTGCAGACCAGCAGCTGCAACTGCTAACCAGCCAGATCCAGCTGCTATCCAGCAAGTCCAGCTACT
>NW_011181122.1:0-519 GCF_000146605.3 Meleagris gallopavo
GCTGCCTCCTAATAACCAACCTAAACCTCCCCTGTCTCACTTCAAAACCATTTCCCCTTGTCCTATCGCTATCCACCGTCCTAAACAGCCGTTGCCCCCTCCTGCTTATGCGCTCCCTTCGAGTCTTGGAAGGCTGTCATGAGCTATCTCCAGAGCTTTCTCTTCTCCCACACAAACAATCCCAGTTCCCTCAACATTTCTTTCTAAGAGAGGTGCTCCAGCCCTCTGATCATCTTCGTGGCCCTTCTCTGGACCTGCTCCAAAAGCTCCACATCATTCCCGTGCTGGAGCCCCAGGCCTGGACGCAGTGCTGCACATGGGGCCGCACCAGAGCCGAGTCGAGGGGGACAATCACCTCCCTCTCCCTGCTGGTCGCTCCTCTTTGAATGCAGCCCACGATACCGTTGGCCTTCTGGGCTGCAAGTGCACACTACTGGCTTATGTCCAGCTCTTTGTCCACCAGGATCCCCGAGTCCTCCGCAGGGCTGCTCCCAAGGGCTTCTACGCCCAGTTGGTACA
>NW_011181123.1:0-509 GCF_000146605.3 Meleagris gallopavo
GGAGTAAGTGTCATGATGAGGAATGTAATGGAGTGTAATTGGGAGGAACTGGGAGGAATTTCTCGGAGTCGTGGTCTTTGTGGGTGCATATGTCCCATTTAGGGAAGGAAAGGAGTATTTCTTAGAAAAACTGCCATAGCATTTAGGGAAAATGTCCTATCCTTGGGAGACAAGTGGTATTAGTGGGAGAAGATGTCCTACTCTTGGTTGCAAGTGTCCAATTTGGTCTTGTCATCTAGTCTTTTTGGGAGAAAACGTGCGGTAGTTTGAAGAAAACAGGTATGCCTGGGAGAAAATACCATCTTTTTGGAAGCACAGGCCCAATTTCCAAGTGAAATGTGGTATTTCTGGGAGAAAATGACAAGTACGTGGGAGAAAAGTGGACAATTGTGGGAAAGACTGACTTCTACTGGAGGGCAAGTGTGGTATTTTTGGTGTGAAAAGGGGTCCTTTGGGGAGAAACGGGGTGTAGATGGGAGAAAATGCCTGTTGAGGAGTGCCTAGCAGTA
>NW_011181124.1:0-438 GCF_000146605.3 Meleagris gallopavo
TTGTCTCTCAAGGATAGGACATTTTCCCTAAATGCTATGGCAGTTCTGCTAAGAAATACTCCTTTCCTTCCCTAAATGGGACATATGCACCCACAAAGACCACGACTCCGAGAAATTCCTCCCAGTTCCTCCCAGTTACACTCCATTACATTCCTCATCATGACACTTACTCCCAGACTTTTGGCATTTTACTGCGGAAAGACCATTTCGATCCAGAATATATGCCATTGGCCCTCACAAACACCGATTGCCTCACAAAGATGTGGCACATCTCACCAGAAAGACCATTTCTAGCCCCCAAAAGATGGCATTTACTCCCAGAAACACCAGCTTTCTCACACATTCCTCACCTTTTCCCCCCCACATAAGACCTTTTCACCCAGAAATGACAGTTCTCTTAGGAATACCTCCCAATTCCCCCTAATCTGCTACACCACA
>NW_011181125.1:0-502 GCF_000146605.3 Meleagris gallopavo
TCTTTATTATTGTTCTCTGAAAGATATGTATATGGGACACTTACCCAGGGAACAATTCAAGTCTTCCTGTGTTGGAAAAATTATATGATATTTGATACATAAATGTAATAATGTAATAGGATTAAATTACACAGACATCTGCCAGAAATAGACAGGCCAAAGATGAAGGAAACAAGGAGGGAAATGAAACAGAAGACAGTGTGGTGAAAATGACTGCAACAGAGACTGGCACTTCCAGAAAAGCTCTGGTATGCACCTCTATCCTGGGGTCCAAGAAGGAAAAGTAAGGTCCTGTTGAGATGTGGTCTACCCTTCCTGCAGTGCTGACTGTGCTGTGCTCTAAGTGGACCATAGCACAGCTGTCACATTTTGTGCTGATAGCTAGATGAGAGTTCATCTGCCAAAACAAGTTGATGAGTTCCCATTACCTTCTTTTCTTCTGATAAGACTGGTTATTTCTTAGCTTTTTACAAAATGCTTTTGCTCTTCAATCTCATTAGCT
>NW_011181126.1:0-510 GCF_000146605.3 Meleagris gallopavo
GAGCACAGGTTTCAGTACCGAAATCTCAGCAAGATGCTGAGAAGCTGCGTGTGCAGCAAAAGGGCTGAGATTACCGGTGTGAACGGAGCGAGTGCTGCCTGCCAAACTGCCGGGCTCAGCCTACGGCTCCCCGGTGAGAAACGCGCGTCATCTACTCGCACCGCAATTAAAGCCCATGGTGAAATCATTTTAGGGTCTGGTGTCCTCGGTGGGTGAACCCGGCACCTGCCTGTGCGGCAGCGTGTGGCCTTTCGGCTCAGACCTCAGTCCCGAGCCCC
Source organism: Meleagris gallopavo (assembly GCF_000146605.3). Lineage (NCBI taxonomy): Eukaryota > Metazoa > Chordata > Aves > Galliformes > Phasianidae > Meleagris > Meleagris gallopavo. Next base: position 279 of record NW_011181126.1, read on the forward strand.
AGAGAAACAGGGAGGTGATGGTGACGCTCCAGGGCGAGCAGCTGCTGTTGGTCCTCACGCAGCTTGGAGTTTGTTATCCATACAGAATGCTGTACTCGTTGATTTTTTTAAATCAGTGACAGGATGCGGTCTGATCCAACGCCTTTGAAAAGCGTGCTTTAAGGATCATCAGCTGAGAAGAGCAGCAGAACAGGGGGCCGTTGCAGGGGGAAGGCGTGGGGAAGGAAGCGAG
>NW_011181127.1:0-510 GCF_000146605.3 Meleagris gallopavo
GAGGGCAGACCTTCCCCTCTTGGTACCTCTGAAACATCTGTATTTCTCCCCGTGAGTCTTTGAGCCTTCAGGATCACCGGAAGGAATGAAATGTCATCAAAACGTTCCAGTGTTACTGTTAGATCATGTGTAACACCCGGTGATGGTCTGCATGGGACTGATGGAACATAGGACGGACCTGCACCTCACGACCGTATGCCTCCAGTAACATCATCGAGCACTGGCCCATAGAAGGAAGTCAACTTTCACCGATTGTCACTCATCTTGAAATTTACCAACGTGTTGCGATGAAATTGTATAAGTGTCGCGGTGTATTGGATCTCTGTATTAGGGAAAGCTCACCCTTTTAGTTAACCTAATCATTGGTTCACGCTGTGAAGGGGTGAGTGTATGGGGCTGCTGAATCATGGCCTGAACCTTTGATTGATCACCTGAGGCGAGCAATGAGTCAGCCATGGGAGCACAGGTGAAGGCAATTCACCTGTGCTGCAGGAAGGGGTGGAGCCTGGC
>NW_011181128.1:0-433 GCF_000146605.3 Meleagris gallopavo
TGAAATCTAAGGAAAATGTCTTGTACAGTGAGGGTGCTGAGGCAGTGGCACAGGTTGCCAGAGACATGGTGGATGTGCTGGCCCTTTCAAGGTGAGCCTGGCTCAGACTCTGAGCAACTTGATCTAGCTGTGGATGGTCAGCATGGGGGAGTCGGATCACATCGCAAACCTACCTGCATACAAGCAGCGCACCAACATGGGGTGCATGATGTTCATTACCTGCTGGACACATCTCACACCACTGACTGGAGGAGCCCAGGCAATCCTTCAACTCCATCAGACTGCAAAATGAAATCAGAAGAGACGCAGAACGTAATTTAAAACACAACAAGGATGCACACAATGACCCTTAAAAAACACCGCATGGATGCAATTAGCACATGAATTACAGCCATCCAGCTTGAGATCCTCCAGAAAAGCAGAGCTCACAGCT
>NW_011181129.1:0-424 GCF_000146605.3 Meleagris gallopavo
TGGGTAAACGCTGGCGGGTGTGCATCGCCCTTACCTGCTGGGCAGACAATGACCAGTCAGCAAAGTGAGGTTCCGGGGCATGCCGGGAAATGCACATTCCACTTCCTTGCTGTTTCCACAGAGACCAACACATCTCTCCGTGCACTTGTTACGGCACTTTGGAGCACCGCAGCTCTGCTGCCACCTGTTGGACACAATACAGTCATGAAGGCACTGCCCTGCATCCGGGCCTCTTGCACAAACCTGTGCTCCTTGCTCGGAGCACATGGCTGCACTCTGTGCACGATGTTGCTTACCACCAGAGAAGGCTCAGGTACCCAACAACATTTTGGCTTCCATCTTGTCTGAGAACTGCTCATTATGCACAGCCCTCATCTTTGCTTTGCTTTGGTGAGGTGGGACTGCCATTGCTTCCTCAGTCCCA